>NC_057813.1:491688294-491690130 GCF_018294505.1 Triticum aestivum
ATCCGTATGTCTCGATTGACCTCGCTCTTTCTCGGACAAAAATGATATATCACCATGTTTGAGCCCAATTCCACCTATTCACATTGGATACTCTCTCACGCATATTGTCTATCTAGGTCACTCTCTCCAACCCGTCTCACTCTTTCGATCGCACGGCCCCTATGTGATCGGCTGACCTTGCTTTCTCCCACGCACAAAATATATCTACATGTCTGTGACTGGATCATCTCTCAAGCTCTATCTTACAGCCCTCACCCTTACCAAAAGCTCAATCGGACAATATCTCTCCGGCGCATATATATTTGTTCAATGAATGTCGGACCACACTCACTTTGTCTCTCTATCTATATGTCTCTCGATTGACCTCGCTTCCTCACACCGTATCTTCCACGCGTTGAAGCTACTACCTCTCCATCAAAGCCGGAGCTATTTACATTGCGAGGGGCACTCCAACCTTGGATTAATTTGTGTAGGCATTAATTCCGGTCGGTTTAGATTATATTTTCCTAGCATTCGGCCCACAACTACTCTAAACACTGTTGCAACCCATGAAACTCCCCTAGTTGATTTCCCTCTGGCTCGGTCATTGCTCTCTCGCACGTCCTTTCTCGCCTTCAACGTCGCACCATGGTATTATTGAAAAAACTATGTTGTTCTCTTTAATTATTATAAATAAGCTACAAAACTACACACCGATAGTCCACTTGGAATGGAACAAATTTCGACCCATAAATTAAAGTGCTATAAACTACATGTAACACCCACGATGCGGCTATATCTCCCACGTGTCGAAGCACGACTTAGAGGCATATCCTCATAGTAGTTTTGTCGCAAGAAGGGTCATCTTCACACAATCCCATTTAATGAACAAGAATGGGATAAAGAGAGTTGGCTTACAATCGCCACTTCACACAATACATAATTTAAGATCATACATCATTCAAATACACTCATAGACCGGCTACGGTCAAATTCAAATGAAAAGAAGACAACCCCAAATGCTAGATCCCTGATCGCCCCGACTGGGCCCCACTACTGATCATCTGGAAACGATACATAGTAACGACCAACGGCCTCATCAAATTCCCACTTCAGCTCAGTTGCACCATCTGTGCCAGTATCCTCGGCACCTGCATCTGCTTTGGTAGAATCTGTGAGCCACGGGGACTCAGCAATCTCACACCCGCGAGATCATGACTATTTAAGCTCATAGGTAGGTAAAAGGTGTAATATGGTGGAGCTGCGGCAAGCACTAAGCATATATGGTGGCTAACATACGCAAGTGAGAGCGAGAATAGAAGCAACGCGTCGGTCGAGAAGCTAGAAGTGATCAAGAAGTGATCCTGAAACTACTTACATCATGCATAACTCAAACCGTGTTCACTTCCCGGACTCCGCCGAGAAGAGACCATCACGGCTACACACGCGGTTGATGCATTTTAATGAAGTCAAGTGTCAAGTTATCTACAACCGGACATTAACAAATTCCCATCTGCCTCATAACCGCGGGCAAGGCTTTCGAAAGATTATATACCCTGCAGGGGTGTCCGAACTCAGCCCATCACAAGCTCTCACGGTCAACGAAGGATATACCTTCTCCCGGGAAGACCCGATCAGTCTCAGAATCCCGGTTCGCAAAACATTTCGACAATGGTAAAACAAGTCCAGCAAGACCACCCGACTGTGCCGAGAAATCCCGATAGGAGCTGCACATATCTCGTTCTCAAGGCACAAACGGATGAGCAGTCCGTACAACTAAAACCAGCCCTCAAGTTTCCCCAAGGTGGCGCTGCAAAGGGCTCTAGTTTGGACCAACACTCAGAGGAGCACTGGCCC
>NC_057813.1:491690140-491690628 GCF_018294505.1 Triticum aestivum
GTCAACGAAGGAATAGACCTTCTCCCGGGAAGACCCGATCAGTCTCGGAATCCCGGTTCGCAGAACATTTCGACAATGGTAAAACAAGACTAGCAAGACCACCCGACTGTGCCGACAAATCCCGATAGGAGCTGCACATATCTCGTTCTCAGGGCACAAACGGATGAGCAATCCGTACAACTAAAACCAGCCCTCAAGTTTCCCCGAGGTGGCGCTGCAAAGGGCTCTAGTTTGGACCAACACTCAGAGGAGCACTGGCCCCGGGGGGGGGGGGGTAATAAAGATGACCCTTGGGCTCGCGAAAACCCAAGGGAAAGGGCTTAGGTGGCAAATGGTAAAACCAAGTTTGGGCCTTGCTGGAGGAGTTTTATTCAAAGCAAACTGTTAAGGGGGTCCCATAAATCACCCAACCGTGTAAGGAACGCAAACTCAAGGAACATAACACCGGTATCACGGAAACTAGGGCGGCAAGAGTGGAACAAGTCACC
>NC_057813.1:491690655-491736594 GCF_018294505.1 Triticum aestivum
GAAAACCCAAGGGAAAGGGCTTAGGTGGCAAATGGTAAAACCAAGTTTGGGCCTTGCTGGAGGAGTTTTATTCAAAGCGAACTGTTAAGGGGGTCCCATAAATCACCCAACCGTGTAAGGAACGCAAAATCAAGGAACATAACACCAGTATACGGAACTAGGGCGGCAAGAGTGGAACAAGTCACTAGGCATAAGGCCGAGCCTTCCACCCTTTACCAAGTATATAAGGTGCATTAATTTAAACAGGAGATATTGTGATATCCCAAAGTAACAATGTTCTGACCAGGAACAAACTTCACCTTCACCTGCAACTAACAATGCTATGAGAGGGACTGAGCAAAAGCGGTGACATAGCCAATCAACGGTTGCTAGGACAGGTTGGTTAGAGGTTTAACATGGCAATAGGGAGGCATGGTAAACAAAGGCAGGTAGAGCTAACAAAGCGATAGAGCGAGTACTGGCAAGCAAAGATAGTAATGATTTGGAAGGTATGATCATCTTGCCTGCAAGGTTCTCAGAGTTGTCGAAGGCTGGATCCTCGTAAGCATACTCAACAGGTTCCTCGTAAGCGTTCTCGTCTCCCGGCTCTACCCAAAGCAAGAACACAAGCAAAGGAACCACAATAAATCACGGTGCAATGCACAAGCAACATGATGCAATACATGTCATACTATGCGAGATGTGATATGCAAAGCATATGCGTGCTTCGGAAGGAAAGATGAAGAACAAGGCATCAACTTGGCAACCCAAGTATGCCGCTGGAAAGATGAGATGATTTCGGTTGGAATCGATATAGAGATCACCGGATTCAGGTGCATGGTTTGCAAATGACAAGCACGACAAGATATGATGCAAACAGCAACATGCCCACTCGGATGCATAGTATAAATAAGCTATAGCACCCAAACATATGAACAGAATGCATAGCAGTGATGTACAAGAGATGCTATACGAAACATGAACACTGAGCTCAATCTATAAACCACTGGAGCATGACATAAAATAGGATGGCAACAATGCAAAAGATAACAGTATCTACAGACTTAGTGGAATTACTAGGCATAGCAGAAACAGATTCAACATGGCATCTCTACAGCTTGATTAACTCACTACCAGGCAAGTCATGGCATGGAACAAGTACTAGCATGAAGTAGGCATGAAAATGAAGCTACTCATGTGCAAAACAAACAACTAGCATATTTGCATGAACAAGCACATAAGAGACAAAACAACAATAAGAAGTGAGATGGCATGATTATGAACTTGCTCGAATGCAGAAACTAATGCCACCAATGGATTGGTGGGATTTTTCTACCCCAAAAACATATATAATATGTTAGGGTTGCTGTAGAAAAATCATCACAAATGCACAAAGATAAAACCTGCCTAAAATGGTAACCTCAGCATATGCCAAAACTGGCATATTCCGAAATGGAATAAAACAGAAAACATACGGGGAAAGCTAGGTGCACCCAGGCTGTACCCAGCCATTAGACTGACTGGTAGGGTCGTGGGCCACATGGCTAGATGTGAGTATGACCAGTGGGGCCGAGGCGTCAGAGACTCATGGAAGAATGAAAACCACCAAAAATCTGTGGAGAACCTGGGATTTGAACGCAGGTCTCCTGGTTGGAATCGTGGGTGTGCTACCAGTTAGGCTAGGACGGGGCTGCTGGTTTGGTAGGGGCTCGGCTTCTCTTGAGGCAACCTGAAGCGGGGACGGGTCCCTTCTCATCTGCAGCAGAGAAGTTGCCGACGGTGCCTGCGAGTAACGACGACGACCACCGGAGCCAAGGGGTACCGGCGGGGGTGCGGGATAGGCCAGGGAGTGCGGGTGCAGCGTTGCATGTGTGGGAACGTGCGCGCTTGTGGAGCAGCTGCGGGAGTTGGCATGCGGGGTACTCGAGCTCGAGCATCTGCTCGACTCGGGCTGCGACGAGCACGACGGGCAGGGGGAAGCAGCAGGGTGCGGCGCGGGCATGTGTGAGAGAGTGCGCGCATGGGTGCAGCAAGGCATGGAGGAGCTCAGCTAGGAGGATCCGGAGCAGGAGGTGCACACGGGTTGTCTCTGAACTACCGAACTGAAGAAAACTTCAGAACTCGGCTCGGTGCGCCGGGAACACGACGACGACGAGATCTTGGCCGCTCCTACGGAGACCGATCGACGAAACGAAAAGAGCAGGGGAAGGATGGGTATACCTAGTATACCTATGACAAGGAGGTGAGGCCGGTGGCGCAGCAGATCGACGGCGGGGAGGCGAAGATCTCTGGTGGACTTGCTGTCCGAGAAGGAGACGACGTAGAGGACGAAGAGGACGTCGGGGAAGTAGCCGGACTTGACGATCCCAGGCGAGGAAGAGGATGAAGGGGACATAGTCGACGTCGTGGAGGAAGACGGACGACGTTGGAGAGGCGGAGGTGGCCGGAGTGCACGCCGGCAACGGCTATCCCGAGCTCGAGCTGACACTCGGTCGGTTCATGGTGGGCAGGGCGACGGCGAGGCGCGGCTTGGCTTACCTGGCAGCGGCGAGGGAAGGAGAGGAGGGGCATTGGTTGAGGGGAGACCCTAGGGCACCGGGGACAACTTTATAGGGGTCTGTGGAGCTTCTCCGGCCGTCAAATCAACGAGGTTGTCGACGTGTCTCCTTTGGATGTCCTGCCGTACAGGAGGACGAAGCAACTGACGCTTGCAGGCTAAAGGGCTGCGGGAGGCCTGCTGGGCCGCGCGGGTGGACTGCGCTAGTGGGCTGCGCTGCTGCTGGTGCTCCCTCTCTCCCTCTGACTCTTTCCCATTCTTTCGAACAGAAATGAAAGAGCGAAAAGCACAGAAGGATTGGGGGGGTTTCTGAGAGATATGAAAATATCCTCAGGATTCTGGAATTATTCTCAATTTGATAAAATTGAGTTGGGTATTTTTTTAGAGGTAGAAAAAAACAACAAGTTTGAATATAGTTCAAACTTGGAGCATTTTTGAACCTAACCAACACAACTTCAAATGAGCTGCAATTTGGCAGAGAGGCTAGGTACATAGTGTTAGAATATTGGGGAAAAGATGAACATTTATGGTGGAGGCAAAATGGCACTCGCAAAGAATGGAAGGAAAAGGGGAGGAAGGAGAAGTGATGGTGCCATGGTTGAAAAGGGGGGGGACAACGTCATGCCCATGATGCTCATGGCAACAACATGAATGACAAAATGCAACATGAGATGGCATGAGATGAAAATGCACTATATGATGATGACAAGAAGCACAAATGCAATATGGCTAAAAAGAATATGACAATGAAAAGAATAAAACCATACAACCAAACAAGAAAAGGCCAAACATGATAAAACCCACAATAATTGGATGAGGTCAAGTTGATATATTGCCAAATTGGGACATGATACATCTGGGGTGTTACACTACACACCGAGGGGCCCACATGTCATGAAACAAATTTGGACCCATATACAAATTAAAAAATAACGGACGAGGATCGAACATGCGACCGGGCCTTCAAGCCGCACGTCAATAGGCAACATACGTAGAATAGCAATGTTTGTTGTACCCCCTTTGTTCACATAATGTTTTTATATTACCACAGCATAATTAATGGATAACATGTAATATTATTTTTAGTACTATTCGCCTTCACTTACTGGTGGGTTCCATGTGTGCTCTCTCTCTCTCCTCCCCTTCTGCGTTTAGACGCACGGGCAAACAGGAAGAACTCGCGGGCGATGTTGCCGTTGACCATATTTGGACGCGTTCACAAGTCATGGCACCAGTTTCACGTACTAGCAGCACTAGTCAGTGTGTACGTGCAATGCACGTAAATTTGGAAGTATATATTAAGTGCATGCCGATATTAACTACTAGGATATTATTTGCGTGTTGTCATGTGATTAGCACTATTTTTGGCATGAAATTAACTGCACGCTAAATGTGTTGAGCGCTCGACATTGAAGCAGTCTAGGTCGTTGGATGACAAGGAATACATGTGGCTTGATGAAGTTTTATATTTAATTTGATACGGCTCTAGAAGAACATTCAATCGATCAAACCATACATTTCGTTCAGTCTGACTCCGACTTTAAATTATACGAAGATCGATATAAAATAAATGGAAATAATAAATGTTCGGATTTTAAGCATGGCAATCCGAACGTTTTTCATGGCGAATTTAGATTACACGGCGGCGGCGGGGGCATCTCGCGGTGGGAAGCGGCTCCTCTGTCGTGCTCTGTGTGTCGTCGGGCCACTGACCGACAGCGACGGCGGCGTCTTGCGTCGTTGTTGGCGTACTCCTGGACGTTGGCCTAGCTTCAAGGAAGGCCAAAATGTTCTGGACTTTGGAGCGAGTCAACTGGCGGGAGGAGGCGACTGGCGTTGGTGCAAGGAAGCAGTCGACGGCGGCCATCCATGCCGCTGAGGGGGGCACTGGCACCCGCGCGGGGACAAGCACTGTCAACGGCGCGGCAGAGACATTCGTGTGCACGGGCACCGGCACGGGCGCGCATGTCAGTGCACACGCAGGCGCATGCGCTGGCAGGTGCACGGGCACCGGCACGGGCGTGCGCGTTAGTGCACGTGCAGGCGCATGCGCTGGCAGGTGCATGTGCGCGTGAAAGTCGGCGGGGACCTCGTGGAACCCCGTGGCATCAAGCTCGGCGACAATGTGCGGCTCCCAGCACATCAATGCCATGGGGATGGGCGTTGGCGCAGTCGGGGCGACGGGAGCCGGAACGGGAGCGGGGACAGGCGCGGCGTCTTCCCGCAAGGCCAGTTCAAGCTCGTACCAAAGCGCCTTTTGTTCTTGAGACTCCGGCTGGGTGTCTTCCTCATGAAACTGGAACACTAAGGGCAGACCATCGTGATGCGGCATGGCGTACGTCTAGGTCAGGCTAGTTGGAGGTAGACAACAGGAGAATCGGAGAGGAAGAGAGAGGATTGTAGCGATACCGGGTAGTGCGGGGTTGATTTTAAACTGCGGCGCCGGTAACATTAAAAGTGGGAGCAGTTGGGATGACGGTGGGCGGTAGAGCCTGGTCAAAGGGCTCGCCTCTCGGTGAGTCTGCACAGCGGTCTGCTCGCACGCCTCCCTAACAGCCGGCGCAGCGGTCTGCTCACATGCCTCTCGTCGACTCACACGCTTGCTAGGACGGCACCTGCCGATGAGAAGCGGGGACTCGTGGCGGCACGTAAACGCCCACGGTTTCAATAGTGAAATCGTTTGCCTTAATGTGACAGGTCTTTGTTCCAAAATACCTTGGCTCTTCATTTGTGCAACTTGTCATAGCAGCTTGTCACGAATTGAAGAAAAAACTTACGAAGTAATATTTGTGCCATATCACATGACCATGCTCAGTTTCAAGAATTTATGCTCACTTTTGGATTTTCTGAAATTTAAGATCCAGGATTCGAAACAATATCATGACCTGCATCATGCAATAAATTTTCAAGCAGTACATCTGTCCTGCTGTATTTCTTAAGAATGGATTTGGTCAAACATTTTGCTTAGTTAAACCTCCTTTCCGGTTTATAGGGCTCAATTCAAAAATCTCACCAACCAAGGTAGATGGTGAGTGGTGGAACAATTGTTGTAGTTTGCAAAACCACTCAATTAATGTGCTTGTTTTCCTCAAAAATTGTTTTTACGAATGCATTAATTACAATGCATGCATGCATAAAGTACATGCATTGGTCATTTTTCTCTTAATTCTTGCATGTAATGATTTATTGCACCTTGAAATCTGAACATGTGATGGGGAACAACCAAATTGAGACTTATAAAATGGGAAAACTAAAATTTTGAGATAAGCCCTGTAAACCGGAAAGGAGGGAGTAAAAGGATAATCCCTGCGTACTAGTGCATTGCATGATATATTAACTCAAGTACTATGCATGAACAAACGGGCTCAATTCTATGCTCATCCTGGTGTAGTAGTAGTAGTAGTAGTAGTAGTAGTAGTACTAGGAAATGCAGTTGACGGGTGACCTTGACCAGCGACGACCGAGGGAATTGAACTGTGCTCAGCATGGTAGGTAACATTGTCTAGCTACTAAAGCATCCCTCTGTTGTTCATCGGTAGTCATTATGGACCGGGGACATGAGGGGAATTTCCTAGGGCTGGAATTCTGGTCGCCAGATATTTCGACTTGAAACGCTGAGGCTCGACTGGTTGGGGTTGCCTAATGTGCGTACCACGCACGCCACCGAAGGACACAAGCCCATTTTTTTTAGGATCAACACGAGCCAAGGTCTGGCTGGTACGCCGTTGGGTCCTACCATTCGATAATACGAAAGGAACCTTTTAAATTGCCGAACAAATCTATGTGTATTACAATACCTATATTTTCCTTGCAAATACTAATCTCAACGTGGTAATTGATTTATGACGAGTTGTTGAATTAGAGTGAGTTTGTGATATAGTGATCTCAACGTGGATTTCACATTTCATGGTATCCCTAGTAAGTTTTCCAATGCAAATTCAAATTTAAAAGATGAACAATATGGAGGTGAGAAAACTTTGTATGTATCAAGCATATGACCACACACACACACACACACACACACACACACACACACACACACAGAGACACACACGCACAAACACAACAACAATCCAATAAGTATAGTGCATCTATTTTTCCAACCCATGCATGTATGACACGAATTCAAAAATACTCCTTCTATTCCTAAATATTAGTCTTTTAGAGAGTTCAACAAGTGACTGCATACGGAGCAAAATGAGTGAATCTAGACTCTAAAATATGTCTATATACATCCATATATGCCAGTCCATTTGAAGCCTCTAAAAAGATTAATATTTAGGAACGAAGGGAGTAAAATGTAAGACATCCATGGTCCTCAGTTCAATATTTAAAATGAACATGAAACTAAAACATGAATATTAAGTCTAGTACTACAGTACATGCAAATGTTGTGTTTAGGCGGAGCTATGATTGTCGGGGGTCAACCCCTTGACCTTAGATAAAATTGTGGAGCTCTGTTTAGGGTTGTTTAGATTATATTTGTCCCCACTCTCCCAACCACCGATTGGTTGTGCACGCCCCACCCCTCCTCCCCGGGAGAATATCATGTGCACCCATACCTTAGATGCTATATGCCGATACGAGTTGCTTGGAGCTTGTAGATCTGAGATATAGCAGCTCACATGATGTGTCTTAATTTTTTGCAGGAAACCTTGATGAGTTTGAGAATTGCACACAATTTGTACAAAAACTATTTATATGCCCTTTGATCCCATATCCAATGACCTCGAAGCTCGTATCACCGTAGCATCTCAGATGAAGGAGGACGTCATATTCTCCTGTATGTAAGAATATCATGTGCTACCACACCTTAGATGCTTTGGTGGTACAAGCTCTTCGGAGGCGTTGGATTTTTGACCCAACACCTCCTCGGTGGTTCGAATGGTTTTTTGCAGAAAAGCCCCAAAAGAGTTCGGCCACTGCTTACAAGCACAAAGACTGATCAGATGCTATTGGATCTCAGATCAAGCGACTACCAAGCACGTATCACCGTAGCATCCAAGCCGCGATAGCACCTTATGTTTTCTCACATGGGAGAGTATGAGGTGCTCCTGCACCGTAGATTCTATGGTGATACGAGTTCACTGAGATCTAACGGCCCACAGTAGGAGGTTTGAATGTTTTTGCAATATATGGCTGATAGAGTTTGGGAAATGCGCAGAAAGTAGAAGTACTATGCATGTGCCATCTGATCACTGATCATATGACCTAGATGCTCATATCACCGTAGCGGGTAATTAAGCTACGGGGAGCACCTAATATGAGCACCGGGGAGCCGCTGGATCGAAGATGCAGCGGCACACATGAGGCCTGAATGTTTTATTTGCAAAAAAAAAACTTTGGAGAGTTTGGAAATTGCGCATAATCACAAAGACTACTCCCAATCCATTGGATCTCACTTCCAACGGTGTAAAAACTCGTATCACCATAGTATCTAAGCTGCGAGATGGATGTGATATTCTATGCCGCTATCATTCTTGTTCGTAAACTTGCAAAATACGTGTAACTCGTGCCGTTACTTGTCTAACCGCGCAAAGTGTTTGTTCGAAAAAACCATCCTACACTGAAATATCGGAACGACACACGGGGGTCCCACTTGTCATTAATCAAATTTGGACCTAAAACTAACAAATCTGAAAAACGAGATTCGAACTGGCAACCTGGACTACAGAGCGTAAGTTGATAGCCTGAAAAAATGAACGGTTGTTGGCTTTGTCCCATAACTTCATTTTATACAGTACTTGCGTTGAGTAGAGTAGAGGGAGTGCCTCGTCAACATGTGCATGACCGTTGTCTCACTTACTGGTGGGTCCCAGGTCTGCGATCTCAATCTCTCTTCTCTCCATCGTCTAACCTTCGCATGGGCACACACGAAGAGCGGCGCTACCTTGCCGTGGTGTTATTACAACTAAAAAAAGCTTGGAAAATAGAAGAATCGCCTAGAACAAGAGACGTTGTGGCTGCTCGAGACGGAGCTAACCGTGCCACGTTTGCATGATGAAGCTGTGTGGCTAGCAGGGTGTTTTCGACCGACTGGCTGGGTCCCGAGGTCGAACCATAGGTACTACGTCTGATACAGTATATTTTTACATGCACATTTTTCCTCCGTGCCGAGACGTGGCACACCCTACCGCGCGGTTTCGGGGTCCTCTTGGGTGGTGCACGCATATATTCTTCCTGACATGGGATGCCCTACCGCGTGTTTTCTGGGTCCTCCTCGGTCGTAGCATCGAAGCAAGTAAATGAGTCATCAAATCATGAAAGACCACCTTTCCCGCTGAGTACATCAGTGAAGCATGGTGGCTAGCTAGTTGGGCTAGTTCAACCGATTAGCTAGGCCGCCGCCACATTTGTTTTTTCACCCCTTTTTTTATCTACTTGCCGGCACGTAAATTTAAATATCCACCGCGGCGTTGCTCTGGTGTTTGGGTGTGGCAGGATTTTTAATTTTTTGATTGATGGGAGCAGGCGCGGCAGCAATTAGTCACGATAACTCTGCCTGTAAAAACCTACTGCTCCCTGATGCGAGAAGTCGTTGACTGGTGTTTTACCGTGGTGAAAACCAAAAGATTCCCCGCTCCTCGGCTGGCTCTCTCCGCCTTCCCATAGATTGCATTGCCTTTCAACCATTTCGCCCCCTTTGCTTCCTCTCCCCTTTGCTTCTACCTGGTGCCAAGGTGGCGCAGCAGATCACGGAGTCTGAGGTGAGGCGCCTGGCACAGGAGCTCCATGCCAAGGATGCGGAGCTCAGGGCCAAGGACGTGGAGCTTCGTGAGCTCAAGGAGGAGAGGAGTGCCATGCTCCTTCGTTATGTGCGGGAGTTCACGGAGCTTCAAAAGTGGCAGGCGTCCACCACAAAGATGCTCGAGGCATCGGCGGCGTGGCTGCAGAATGCGGGAGATATGATAGGCCATCATGGGAGCCGGCTGGAGCGCGAGCGGGCCGATCGTGACGAGGTCCAGGATCGCCTCAGCCACTTGGTGAACAAAGTTGCCACGCACGTGTTGCGGCTGTGCGATGCCTACCTTCGTGCTAGCGCGACGATGTCGGCCGTTGGGCTAAACCCGTTTGACCACCCGGTCGACTTCGACGAGCTGCGGCTTCCTGACCTGGTCTCCTTCTTCACCTATATCTCCGAGGAGCTGAGCCGTCTCCGCGCAATGGTGGGGGCTGAGCTGGACAAGGAGGGGTTGCAGGCTGTCGTCATCGTTGCCGGGCAAATCCTTTCAGGGCTCCGTCACTGGAATCCATTCGTGCCATTGGACGCCGTCTTTGACGAGCTGGCTCCCGTCGACCGGGAGCGGGTGTCGGTGTCAAAACCGGCGGATCTCGGGTAGGGGGTCCCGATCTGTGCGTCAAGGCTGATGGTAACAAGAAGTAAGGGACACAGATGTTTACCCAGGTTCGGGCCCTCTCGATGGAGGTAAAACCCTACTTCCTGATTGATTAATATTGATGATATGGGTAGTAAAAGAGTAGATCTACCACGAGATCGTAGAGGCTAAACCCTAGGAGCTAGCCTATGATGGTATGAATGTAATTGTGATCAGCCTTCTAAGGACCAACCTCTCCGGTTTATATAGACATCGGAGAGGGCTAGGGTTTACATGGAGTCGGTTACAAAGAAGGAAATATAATATCTGGATCGCCAAGCTTGCCTTCCACGCCAAGGAAAGTCCCATCCGGACACGGGCCGAAGTCTTGAGTCTTGTATCTTCACGCTTCAATAGTCCGGACGTTGTGTACAGTCCCGCTGTCCGGATACCCCATAATCCAGGACTCCCTCAGTAGCCCCTGAACCAGGCTTCAATGACGACGAGTCCGGCGCGCAGAATTGTCTTCGGCATTGCAAGGCGGGTTCCTCCTCCGAATACTCCAAAGTAATTATCGAACACCCAAAGCATGTCCGGATCTGAGAAATGATCTTCGCATACCACCGTAGAGAGGAGGATATTTCACAAATGCAATCTGCTGACAGCTTTTCCTGATGATGCGACACGTTATTATGATCTGATCCATTATTCGAACCGTTTCCACACAACCAGCTACAACGCATATCACGAGGCGGTTTCTGTGACACGTCTTGTCAAAGCAGAGATCGTGTCCCCTTATCACAGGATTCTCATCAGTACGAGCATGGGTAATCTAACCGTGCCGCTAATCGCGACGAGTGGGAGGCGGACGGGTTCCACCACGCAAGTGGGGAAGCACAAAAAGCCTTTATCGCCTTTATAAGGAGGTCAGGTTCCTTTCTCTTTTACCCACGCCTCCTTCTCCTGCTAGCTCATTCCCCTTTGCGCGAACCCTAACGCCCAAGCACTCTTCTCCCCCACTAAAGGGAAGTTTTCTGAAGATGTCCGGAGCAGGTGGCAAATGGATGGCCTCAACTGTCTAGGAGAAGGACATCAAGAAGCTCCGGGGAGCCGGGTATCTGGCCCAGAAGATCGGCCACCGTCTTCCCCCGGCGGGACAGGTCGTCCCCACTCCGGAGCCTCATGAGAGAGTCGTGTTCCTTCCCCATTTTGTCCGTGGGCTCGGGTTTCCCCTTCACCCGTTCGTTCGGGGAGTCATGTATTACTACGGGATCGATTTTCATGATCTTTCCCCCAACTCCTTCCTCAATATCTCGACGTTCATCATCGTGTGCGAGGCCTTTCTCCGGATCCCACCTCACTTCGGCCTATGGCTGAAGATTTTTAATGTGAAGCCCAAGGTGGTGAGTGGCGAACACGCTGAGTGCAGCGGCGCCATGGTAAGCAAGATGCCCAAGGCTGTCTGGCCGAAAGGCGCTTTCGAAGACTCCGTCAAGGAGTTGCAGCAGCAGTGGTTCTATATCATCGAACCACGCGGCAAGAAGTGGGAGGCAGCTCCGGAGTTCAGATCCGGAGCCCCACTGCGGCTCACGTCCTGGCCCGAGAAGGGCCCGAACTGGTACTCGTCTGACGAGCTGTTACTGCTCCAGACACGCATCTAGGGCGTGATCAATAGGGATGTCAAACTCGTCGACGTGGTCTAGGTGATGCTAGTTCGCTTGGTTCTCCCTTGTCAGCGCCGAGCTTGTACCCTGTGGGAGTTCGATCCGGCCAAGCACCAAACCCTTCAGGAGCTTTACGACTCCACCCACAAGGATATCTGGAAGGTGCTCTTCAAGTCCGGCAAATCATGGCCGGGCCCCGCCGAGGACCGGGGGTATCAATCATCCCATTCTCCCAGCTCGGTAAGTCACAACCACACTCTGTCTATTCGTGCTTTAATTGGCACATCGTGCGGGAGACACCCTAATCGTGTTTCATTGCAACCTCAGGGATGGGTAAATAAGGTGGAGCGGCTACAATGTCCGGCTCCCCTGCCGGAGGAACCGGCCGGACCTCTTCTGACGAAGATGTTGGTCCCCACGCCTTACAAGGCGCCAAAGAAGGAGGCCTCCAAGAAGGTCAAGAAGACCCAGGGTGGCCTTCGCCGTCGTGAGGTTTCGGACACCATATCCGAAGACTCCAATGATGATCCTTCGTCCGAGGACGAAGAGGAGGAAGCAAAGGAGGATGAGCCTCACTCTGATGGTGGGAGGAAGAGGGTAGCCTCCGCATCTCTGGAGGCCGGATCGCCCAAGAGGGGGAAACATTCCCTTCCAGGGGCATCCCCCATGGCTGCCGATAGCAGCCCGGAGTGGGATCCCAGGGCCCAGCCCCTGGAGAAGTCGTAAGTATCTGAACATGCATATGTGTCCGGGATCATTTTTGGGTATAGTGGTTTTGACTGTTGCCTACATATTGTACAGTCCGGCACGGTCCTGCGCTGGCCAGTCCTCGTCGGAGGATTCACTGGACTCGGACGCTTTGGCGAGCGAGACGCCTCTGCAGGCCCCTTCCCCCAAGTCTGGGCGCGACACCGAGGTGTCCTCTCAACAAGACCTGGACCAGGGAGGACATATCTCTGGTGCTGAACACACAGGGATGGATACGGCCCCCGGGACCTCTGGGGTTCTGGGATCGAGCAAGCAGCCCTCCCTGATGGCGGGGGGCCAGCCCAAGCCGCCGGCATCCTCTGTTCAAACAGAGCTTCCTGGCGGTCTATTGATAGCGTTGAAGAACACGTCTATTGTCGACGAGCATCGGCCCTTGTGGGCGAGGTGGTTGAAAGGATTCAGTCCGCCGAGAGTGGGCTGAACGCGTCCTGCCTTAGTCTTATAAAGGATTTTGAGGTATGTCTTCTAGGAAACCCTTAAGGAATTGCCATAATATAAGTAGTAGCCCCTCATACACTGTCCGACGAAGGAGACAGAGCCGGGCAGGGGATCAAACCCCCTGCCTTTGCAAGAGCCTGTGTAAATGACGTATACCCTTTGGTGTGAAAACAGGCATCCGCCGAGAGGACTTCTGCTTTCAAGCCGGAAGTTTCCGAACTGAAGCAGAACCTTGCGTGGTCCGAGGAAGAACTCGGCCATGTGAGGAAGCAACTGGAAGACAAGCAAGGTATGTTGAACACATTTGGCTTGGAGTTGGCACGAACGAATGGTTGTGCAGAATAAAAAATAGTATTGTGTGCTCTAGGAGCGTGTGCCAAATACGAGGCACTAAAGAAAGCTTTGGCTGATGCCAACAAGAAGGCTGAGGCCGAACAGGCGCTTCATGAAAAACACGAGGCCAGGGTTATCACCGCTAAGCGGGAGCTCCAGGAAGCTGTGGAGAAAAGCGAGAGCTTGGAGCAGAGTCTAAAAGGGAAAGAATCCGAGCTCATCCAAGCTCTCGAGGATGCAGAAGGTGTTCGGGAAGAAGCCCGAGGTGCTGCGCGGGACATTCAGGAGGCCCAAAAAGTGGCGGCTGGTAAGGCCTTCTTTATTCTTAGCTTCATGTATGTTAGAATGTGAAGAATCCAAGCGGCAGGCTGAATTCTTATTTTTTCCAGGGGCTTTTGCGGATCTTCCTCGCAGCATATCAGATGCTGCTCACTTCTGTTGCACCGAGGAGAAGAATACTGCAGAGAGGGATTTCTGGTCGCAGTATCTGGCGCCGAACTATCTGGTGCCATTTATCGATCAGATGAAACAGCTGATCGAACTGCACCAGGCAGCCAAACTAGCCATGAAGGACTTAGTTGTCCGGCTGTGGCCTGCGGATCCGATTCCAAGCAGCTACTTCGCACTCATCAAGCGGATCGTGGGCGCCTGTCCTCGGCTAGATGCTATCAAGCGATCAGTCTTCATAGAAGGCGTGCGTATGGCGTTTGCCCATGCGAAAGTGCATTGGGGGAGGCTTCACGGGGAAAAGCTGATCACTGAGGGGTCGCTGGAGGGTAAGGAACACCGCAAGCCCGAGCTGTATTATGAAGGTGTGATGAAAGGGGCCCGCGTTGTGGCGGACAAGTGTACTAAAGACATCATTTTCCCCTGAGGGCATCTATGCCACTTGTTGTAATATGGGATAATGGCATGTTTGTTATATATTGCCTGTTTTATTTCAACATATGTTCTTCCTGTGCGGCTGTTTATTGTATGCAAATTCTGGGAGTTGGCCAGTCGTCGGCTTCCGCCCCCTCGTAAAAAGTATACGGGGGTGTTTGGGATATATCTGAACGCTCTTTATCCCATAGTTGGGTCCTTTCAAGGAGGTGTATCTTTCCGCGAACCAGGCAATCGGACTATAGGGCTTTATTACTCTCACTTAGCCATAGGAATTTGAGTATGGTCGGCACAACCCCTAGTGTTCGGAAGGCCGAACTAGGGGCTCTATTGACGCCTGATCGAAAGACCGATCCGTCGCACTTAGCATTTATGATGGTGTTATGCGGAATAAATCTTTAAGGATTTTATGACCTCTCGAACACCGGACCGGCTCTCGCTTCATCATGACAGTCGGTTTTCGGCTTTCTCTACTGAGGTGCTCGTCCGGCTGAACCGAGACACAATCGCAGTAGTTCTCCCAGCGCTACCTTAGCCGATAGAACGGAACGTAAGGTACCAAAACATGGGAGCTGGGCAAACCCAACCAATGACCCAAGACATGATTCAGAGCAGATGCATATAGTGCTATAAGTTCGGGGTGCCGAACGACCGAAAAGGTGGTCGGACTTAATTGCCATACTGTGGAGCCCCTGGTGCAAGCAGGCGAATGCGGAGCGTGGCTTTCATTTTCGGCAAAGAGGCGTCGGCGATAAACGACAGCCGGTAATTGCTATTTACGCATTGTAGTAGAATTTTATGTCTATGCATATTAGTATGATGGATGGAAAGAGGTGTTGTTTGACGGAACCTGTTATGGACGGACTGGAGGGGGCTGTGGGCGGGTCGAGAATGAATCCGAACTGCCTTCTACCTGCATGTTCCTTCCTTTGTGTGTCCGGGATAATTCCATGCCACCAGTTCTGTTCTGCGTCAATTGTTAGTTTGCAAATGTGAAATGCTTGAAGACAGCTAGGTGTCCTCTTATTGTTGCTCCCAGGGTCCCTAATCGGGCCCTAGTGTGCCCAGTCGTTAGACCGTGAGGTAGTACGTACTTCGTAGTGGATGTCCGGGTGGTTGTCCTGCGTAATTTACCACGTAGAATCTAGTTGACGTGGTTTTTCCTGTTAGCATACGGTAAGCTATCGTATGGGAAGGTGTCGAGGATTTATTCTTTGGCATAGCCTTTTTGGATGGTCCGAAGGCAACCGTTTAGAGTGGTGAGCCAACAGAACTTGGCCTTTGCGCCTTAAATCTTTTAGGAGATGTTTTCCGTGGCGTCATACCCTTGTGGGCTTTGTGTGTTACGGAGCCCCCGAATTACTAGGTCTAGAGGCATTGCAATTAACTTGCCGTGATTTAGGTGGTCCTGGGCGGTCGGCCATATTGTTACGCTCTGGGGGGGGGGGTTCTTGACGAGGCATCTCCCCTTTATTGCTTCCGGTGTGCGACCAGCCGCTTTGTTTTGAGAATCCTGCATTCTCTATTGGTATGATTTGCTGTCCTTCTCGGGGTACCGTGAATTTCACACGGCTGATCCAACGTGTATCTTCGGTCGAGTAGGCTTGTGCTGCTCTTTGCCTGTTTGTCTGACTGAGCGTTGCCGTACTTGGCACCAGCTTCCTTGTCTTGATGTTTATGACCTTTATGCCAAGGTCTGAGGGTGCCTCTTCGTATCTGCTGCTTGCCGCCTTGGACCGTAGTGATGCGTGGGCGTCTGCGTGCATGCCCGTGGTTTTTCTGCTCGAGTTGAGGTAGCCAGTTGTGCCGTATGTGCCCTTTATTGGGGCTCTCGAGTTCGTATTTTTCGGCGGCCAGTATCTTGGTCCACCTATCCTCTAGCGCATCTTGGTCAGCTATGAGCTGCTCTTGTTTCCTTTGCAGGCTCCTTGCTGTAGCCATGAGCCGTCCCTTGAAGCGAACTTGTTCCACTGGGTCCTCTGGTACGCCGAATTCGTCATTGCCGAGGCTTGTCTCATCGTCGGAGGGGGGTCTGTGATTGTCCTTCTCCCAGTATCCCGTCGTCATTGGTCCGGCCTGCTTAAGTGTAGGCTGACTCGAGTTGTATTCCTTTTTGGCACCGTCCGGACTGCTCTCGTTTCCGGGGCCGTTTTTGGTGTGGCGGGGTTTGGAGTGGCACCTATAACGCACATGTTGTGCATTTCTTCCTGAGGGGTTGTCTTTTGTTGCCTCATCTCCATTAGTTTCCTTCGGAGTGTCCACATATATATATCATATGAGGAGGTGGCCGTCCACCGCCCGGTGAATGGTGGCTCCTGTGATTCTCCTACATCGTCGTCCATACCATTGATGTCTTCGGAGTCGAAGTCAAGCACATCGGTTAGATCATCGATCGTGGCAATGAAGTGGGTGGTGGGTGGGCAACGAATTCCATCGTTGTCTGCTTCCCACTCGAGCCGGACATAGTTCGGCCTGGAGTCTCCTGACAAGGAGAGAGACTTCAATAATTCCAGCATGTCGCCAAAGGGCGAGTGCTGAAAAATGTCCGCCGCGGTGAACTCCATCACCGGAGACCAACCAGGATCGGCGGGCTCAGGGGCGCGCGGACTGGAACCTGAGTATGGATATGAATCCGGGGGTCCGGAGTCACAGGTTCCCTCAGAAGTGAAACCTGTGTTCGGCTCCAACGCTGGTGAAGGTACGGCCTGTGGGGCGGGGTCCATCCCTCCGTCCTTAGGCGAAGCAACCTATCCCGGATTTATATCCGAGGCTTCTGCCGGGATGATATCCCGAGCGACGTCTGACAGTAGGTCTAAGCCGTGCTCATCACGACTGTTCGACGCTTCTGGCGCTGGCCCGAATCCGTCGAAGATCAAGTCTCCGCGGATATCCGCCGTGTAGTTCAGGTTTCCGAACCTTATTTGATGGCCGGGGGCATAGCTATCGAACTGCTCCAAGTGGCCAAGCGAATTGGCCTGTAGTGCGAAGCTGTCAGGACCCCGACTCGATGCCACATAGGTCTAGCATGTAACACCTCATATCACTTTGCGGCCCCACGCACCGTATTCCCACGGGTGTCGCCTCACCTTTGCCCGGGACCGTTTGCGCCTTTTGGCACACGTATATGATAGTGTCGCTAGCACCCATATGATAAGGAGCCCGGGCTGACATGGCTAGTCGTAAACCCAAAGTGGCACAGACTTACAGGGACAGGCATCCATGACCCAGCAACGAACGTGTCGGTCATCAGCAAGTGGGTCCGGGCTGTAGCACTGGGCTAGCAGGACTCCGGTAAACCGGGCTGTAGCGGGCTAACAGGACTCCGGTACTCAATGCGTGACATTTCCCCGAAGGGACAGACACAGGAACGAAGAAGGACACATGCCGGCCAGCCTAAGTGTTCCAGAGCAGTAGCAAGCTACCATGGCTCAGTGGTAACACTAGGAGACATTTCCCGGTAAGAGAGGCTACTAAAGATAAACAACTAGATAGTCAGATCCCACACATACCAAGCATTTCAGTCATACACACAATATGCTCGATATGTGCAAATACAACAAGGCATCACAACATGACTCTACGACACAAGTACTTTATTTAAGGCTCAGAGAGCCATACATAACACACACATAGATACGGGTCACACGACCCCAGCATTCAAGTCATACAGTCATACAAACCAGCAGCAGAAGTAACTTGTCTGAGTACAGACAACTAGTAAAATAAAAGAGGCTTGGAAAGCCTAGCTATACTACGTGGTCCTTCACAAGCTCAGGATCACCACCTGGGCCTTAGCCCACTCATTGATGTCAACGTCTACGAAGAACCCATCAGAAGGGGTTGCAGCGTCTTCTGTAAAAATGTAAATTATAGCAACATGAGTACAAAGGTACTCAGCAAGACTTACATCAGATCCTACATACATGCACATTATCAAGAAGGGTTGGTGGAGTTGTTGCAGCAAGCCAGCTTTGACTTTTGAATAGACTATCCTACGAGACTCCAACTTGAAATGGTTTTGCGTACACGAGTCCACTACTCACCACTTCAATACACTACCGAGGATCCACCTCCGTCTTCCTACGGAAGAGCCATCCTCGGCACTCACACTTATCTTGAGGCTTTTAGTAGTTTCCATTTACTTGTCTATGAACTGTATAGGCAACCAAGTAGTCCTTTATCGCGGACGCGGCTATTCGAATAGATCATGTTAACCCTGCAGGGGTGTACTTCTTCATACATGTTTCCACCACTTAGCGTCTACACATGACATGTGCTCGGCAGACTTCAAGCGAAAGCCAACGTGGGTGTAGACCACGACCTACCTAAACACCTAAGTCTCTAGTCCAGGTTTATCGCCTATTCGGGTTCCATCCATGAGGAGATCCGGCCGGAGTTTCGCTCACAGCCCCAAACGTTGTGAACAGGGTTCCCTGACACCAAACGGGTGCCCAGTTTACCCGGCCACGTACCTACCGCATCACAGCCCACCCCTACGGTCAGCGTTGTCCACGGCCTCCAGTAGGCTACAAACACCAGAAACTACTTGCAACTCCTGGACAGAGGACTAGGGTGAATAAGAAGTCGAGCGGGGTCATATTTCAGGGCCCAATGCATGGTAGTAGCTGTATCTTAAATCACACATACAGATCTCAGTTCTTAAGGTCGGCTTCAATGAAACAACCCACCATGTACTCCTACATGGCCTTTCATCGATACCTTTACCAAATCGTGTTCACCACACCACTCTCATTACCGACATAATCATTTCACTCTAGCCCATCACCCAGATGAACCAGACCTGACACGACTCTAGGCATAGCAGGCATAGCAAGGTAGGAACAACACATACATATGGCTCAATCAACTCCTACACATGCTAGTGGGTTTCATCTAGTTACTGTGGCAATGACAGGTCATGCAGAGGAAGTGGTTTCAACTACCGTAGCACACAGCAGTTTGAAACGCGTTGTCTTAATGCAGTAAAAGAGAGCAGGAGCGAGAACATGGGATTGTATCGATATGATCAAATGGTTGGTTGCTTGCCTGATGGTTCAATGCACTGATACGGTTCTTCGTTAGGGTAATCACGGTACTCCTCGGAGGCAGAACCTGCCGCAAAGAACACCGATACACAACCATCACCAAACAATGTGCGACAATATGATGCATGCATGAAACATGGCAATATGAGTGTGTTGGGCTAATGCAACTAAGACCAGAAGGGTTTGAACCAATTTGAATCAAAGATTCAAATTTCAAACTCAAACATGGCCCTTTAAAGTGTTTTTCCTTGTTCTGCATTAAACATCAAGTTAACTTGTTTAATCATGCATGAAAATAGTACAGTTGGATAGATTGAATTTTTCTGATCATTTTTCATATATAACTTGTCTGATTTGGAGTTACAGATTAAAAGTTATGAATTTTTGAAGTTTAAACTATATTCTGGAATTTCCTATATTAGATTAAATCCAAAAAATCAATTACTGCGTCAGCCTGACGTCAGTGTGACATCAGCAGGTCAACGGGACATGTCCGGGTCAAACCTGACAGTGGGTCCCGCGTGTCAGTGTGATTAATTAAACTAAAATTAATTTAAACTAATCCTAATTAGTTAACAGGGCTGGGCCCCACCTGTCATCGACTCAGGAGAGTCAACCAGGGCCCACCCGTGGTCAAACCCGGGTCGGCTGCACCGACGTTTAGCCTCCGGCGAGCCCGACGCGGCGGTGGAAGTGGTTTTTGTCGTTCCGGCAACCAAACGAGCCGCGGAGGCCACCGGAGAGGAGCTGAGGACGAACCGCAGCTCTTGGTGGAGTCCGTTGGGGTCGGGGTGGCCTGAGTTGGCGCCGGCGACGACTTTGGCGGCCACCGGAGTTCGGCCGAAGTCGAACTTGACGCAAGAGGGGTCGGTGAGGTGCGGGGAGTAGCTAGTTAGGTGCTACGTGACGCGGTGAGCATGATGGACACCGTGGAGTGGCCGAAGGATGACCGGGAGCACGTCGGCGACGAGCTCCGCGGCGGTGGGTGCGGTTGAGCTCCGAGAGGTCGCTATACGGCTCGGGAGCAAGAAAAGAAGGGAGGGGAAGATGGCTAAGCTCACGGGGAGTTCGACGAAGCCCTTGGTGCGGCCGGGGACGGACCGGAGCGACGACGGCGTTGAAGGGGATCTCCGGCGACGGCGGTTCAGTCGAGGTCGATGCGGTGGGCTCGGGCCTTGCGAGCGCTCGGGGCTCGGCTTGCTCGAAGGAGAGGAGGGTGGCGGAGCTCCTGGACACTGCGGCACGACGTGGGGTTGACGGAGGGCGTGGCTACGGCGAGGAGGTGGCGGCGATGGCGTCGGCCATGACGGGGGAGCGCGAGAGAGAGGGGTTGGGGGAGAATGGAGGTGTCCTGCGGGTTCACGGCGCTGCGTGGAGCTCATCCATCCAGCCCCGAGGCGAGGAGGTGGAGCAAGGCAGCAGCCAGCTGCGTGGCGCGCGCTACGGTCGCCGTCGGGCACCTGCCTGCCTGCCTGGCCGGCAAGCAGCTCGCTGGAGCGGCGCTGGGCTGGGCCGGCAGGTGGGCCGGGTGCTGGGCGCCAGGTAAGGTTTTGCTATTTTTACTGTTTTCTGTTTTTTAATACTTCTGCAACTTTGTTGAATTAATAAAAATACTTAGGCAACTCCTAAAATCACCAAACTACTCCTGGTCCATAGTTGGATTATTTCCAACATGAAACATTTTAGTTTGGAGATATTTGAGCATTTAATTATTTTATATAATTTTAAATGCCCAAATTCAAATATTTATGATTTAATTCAAAAACCCTGAGATGGCCTAGGAAAATGTGCATCACTTCTGGCAGAGGTTCTGAACCAAGACAAAAATGATGGGCATTTTAGAAGGGCATTTCAGGTTCATTGAAAAAGTTTTTAGTAAACCCTAGTTGATTTCAGAGGGGCTGGGGGTTCTGTCATCCCCATTTCAGGTTTCTGATGAAAGAATAAACATGATGCAACATTCTAATGCATGAACTAGCTAGGGTGTGACAACTCACCCCCACTCAAAAGAATCTCGTCCCGAGATTTGGGTTCCTCCGGAAAAAGGGCGGGATACTCGAGTCGAAGACGATCCTCCCTTTCCCAAGTTGCTTCATCCTCAGAATGGTGCGACCATTGAACTTTGAGAAACTTGATATTATGACGTCGAGTGGTACGCTCGGCCTGATCGAGGATACGAATGGGGTACTCTCGATACGTGAGATTATCTTGGAGATCAAGCGTGTCGTGGTCCACTCCACGGATAGGATCCGAGAAGCAACGCCTGAGTTGAGAAACGTGGAAGACATCGTGGACTCTGGAGAGGTGCGGAGGTAGTTCCAACTGGTAGGCAACTTCTCCTCGTTTAGCGAGAATGCGAAAAGGTCCAATGTAACGAGGAGCCAATTTGCCTTTGATACCGAAACGATGGGTTCCCTTCAGAGGGGTAACCCGAAGGTAAGCCTTCTCGTCAACCTCGAAAGTCATAGCCTTATGTTTTCGGTCATATTGACTCTTCTGACGAGATTGGGCTGTTTTCAACTTTTCACGAACGATGCGAACTTGCTCTTCTGCTTCCTGAATCATATCCGGGCCAAAGAATTGTCTTTCCCCAGTTTCTGACCAGTTAAGGGGTGTTCGACACCGTCGTCCATAGAGAACTTCAAAAGGGGCTTTACCCAAGCTACATTGATAGCTATTGTTGTAAGCGAATTCGGCAAATGGAAGGCACTTCTCCCAATCCATTCCGAATGAGATAACAGAGGGTCGAAGCATGTCTTCTAGAATTTGGTTGACGCGTTCTACTTGACCACTCGATTGAGGGTGAAAAGCGGTGCTAAAGGAAAGGCGGGTTCCCATAGTATTTTGGAAACTTTCCCAAAATCGAGAGGTGAAAAGACTTCCTCGATCCAAGTTAATTTCCAAAGGAACACCATGGAGAGACACTATTCGGGAGATGTATAAGTCTGCCAACTGGCTAGCGGTTATACTCTCACGAACAGGTAAGAAATGGGCCACTTTGGAAAGACGATCGACAACGACGAAGATAGCATTATTCCCTCTCTTGGTCCTGGGAAAACCGGTAATGAAATCCATACCAATTTTATCCCATTTCCATTCAGGAATAGCTAAGGGTTGAAGGGTGCCAGCAGGCCGTTGATGCTCTGCTTTTACACGACGGCAGACGTCGCAATTAGCAATATACTGAGCAATTTCTCTCTTCATCCTAGTCCACCAGAACCTCTGGCATAGGTCCTGATACATCTTAGTACTACCGGGATGAATGGTGAGAGGGGATTCATGAGCCTCCTTAAGGATCAACTGCCGTAGATGCTGGTTCTTGGGAACCACTAAACGGTTCTCAAAGTACACAACACCATGATCATTTGTGGAGAAACAACTAGCACCTCCGCTAGCAATGTTCTCCTTGATTTTAGATATTCCCTTATCTCGCTTTTGGGCAGCGATAATTTGATCCGTAAGAGTAGGTTTCGCCACCAAGGTGGAAAGAAATCCTTGAGGAACAATGTGAAGGTTAAGCTTCCGAAATTCCTCATGGAGAAGCGGTTGACTTTGTTGTAACATCAGGTTGTTACAATAAGATTTACGACTTAGCGCATCAGCCATGACGTTGGCTTTCCCTGGGGTGTAAGTTATTCCTAGGTCGAAATCTATGATCAACTCGACCCAACGTCTTTGCCTGAGATTCAAATCCGGTTGGGTGAAGATGTACTTCAGACTTTGGTGGTCAGTGAATATTTCGCAATGATGACCGAGGAGGTAATGTCGCCAGGTCTTAAGTGCATAGACTACGGCTGCAAGCTCTAGATCATGAGTAGGATAATTCTCCTCATGTGGGTGCAATTGCCGTGAAGCGTAAGCAATTACGTGTCGATCTTGCATGAGAATGCAACCTAGTCCTTGTCGTAAGGCGTCGCAGTAGATAACGAAGTCCTTGGAGATGTCTGGCGGTACCAGTACGGGAGCAGAAGTCAGGCGTCTTTTCAGTTCCTGAAAGCTGTGCTCACATTGTGGAGTCCATTCGAACTTTTTATCTTTCTTGAGGAGTTCGGTTAGAGGTTTAGCAACTTTGGAGAAGTTTTCAACAAAGCGACTGCAATAGCTCGCTAAGCCCAGAAAACTCCGAACTTGCTTGACCGATTCAGGTGGAGTCCAATTAAGGACGGCTTGAACTCGCTCAGGGTTAACAGCAATACCTTTACCAGATATTACATGACCCAGATAGGTCACTTCTGACAACCAAAATTCACATTTAGAAAACTTGGCATAAAGGCGATGCTCTCGAAGTTTCTTCAACACTAGCCTTAGATGTTCGGCATGTTCTTCCTCGTTCTTGGAGTAGATGAGTATATCATCGAGGTAAACAACGACGAATTTATCCAAATACTCCATGAAGATTGAGTTCGTTAACCGAGAAAAGGTGGCTGGAGCGTTGGTTAAACCGAAGGACATGACGGTGTACTCGTATTGGCCATAACGAGTAACAAAGGCCGTTTTAGGAATGTCCCCGTTCCTGATTTTGATTTGATGGTAGCCCAACCTCAAATCCATTTTGGAGAAGACTGAGGATCCAGTGAGCTAATCATACAGGTCGTTGATCCTGGGGAGCGGATATTTGTTCTTGATTGTGACCAAATTGACAGGTCGATAATCTACAACCATCCGGTCCGTACCATCCTTCTTCTTGACGAAGAGGACGGGGCAAGCCCACGGAGATGAACTAGGTCGGATGAAACCCTTTTTCAAGGACTCATTGAGTTGTTTCTTAAGCTCGGCTAGTTCTAGTGGTGCCATCTTATAGGGTCTTCTAGCAATCGGAACGGTTCCTGGAATGAGGTCTATTATGAACTCAACATCCCTGTCAGGTGGAACACCTGGCAATTCCTCTGGGAAGACATCCGGGAAGTCACGGACTACCGGAACGTCCTCAAGGTCTGACAAAGGGCTGGCGTTAAGAGAATATAATTGTCGCTTGGCTAATCGGGTCAAGACATTGACTATCTTCCCCGAAGGATGGGTGAGTTGAACAGTCCTAGAGAAGCAATCAATTTTGGCATGATGAGCTGACATCCAGTCCATACCCAAGATGATATTAATATCTGAAGATTTGAGAGCTATCAAAGTTGCAAGGAAAACAAGTCTGTCGACTTGGATTTCATTTCCATAACTTACCCTGGAGGTTTGCCATCTAGAACCGGGAGTAGAAATTTCCATAGTGGATGGCATGTCACAGAATGCGGTGTTATGCAAACGAGCATAGTTCTCGGATATAAATGAATGAGATGCTCCTGTATCGAAAAGAACAGATGCCGGGTGGCAAGTAACAAGGAGCGTACCGGGAACGACGTTGGGATCCTCTTGAGCTTCTTCGGCAGAGATACAATTGACATGGCCACGTGTAGCGGTGGCCGGCTTGGCGTGGAACACTTTACCTGTCGGCTTGCTACGGCCAACAGCTTTAGCAGATTGGTTGGGGTTGGTTTGGGGACACTCACGCATATAGTGGCCAGATTCCCCACACTTAAAGCAAGTCACAGAACTGGCGCGTGGAGGAGCATTGTTGGTTGGACCACCATAGGGCTTGGCTGGTGCAAACTGTTGAACGGGGCGAGGCGCCTGGAAGGATGGCCTCGGTGTGAACCTGGGTGGCAGGGCAGTGTTGGGCACCCACACGCGGCGCTTCTAAGGACCAGCACCGGATGAGGAACCCACGTCACGGCCATGCTTGCGTGTGGCGTCATAATCAGTCTGACCAGTCTCAACACTGATGGCCTTGTTAACAAGCTTCTAAAAAGATGTGCACTCATGCAGACGGAGGTCGCGGCGAAGCTCAGGACTAAGCCCCTTACGGAACCTTGCTTGCTTCTTGGCATCAGTAGAAACTTCCTCAGTGGCATATCGTGCGAGGTTACCGAACTCCCTGCTGTAAGCATCCACAGAGAGTCGGCCCTGAGTGAAACTGCAAAATTCCTCACGTTTATGGTCCATGAGACCCTCTGGAATGTGATGTTCACGGAAAGCCTCGCTGAATTCAGCCCAAGTAGTGACATGGCCCGCTGGGCGCATAGCTCCGTAATTCTCCCACCAGAGACTGGCGGGGCCTTCAAGATGATATGCAGCAAAGGTGACCTTGTCAGCCTCGGCTACTAGCGCGGAGCGCAGTTTGTGAGAAATACTGCGAAGCCAGTCATCAGCGTCGAGAGGCTCGACGGAGTGGTGGAACATGGGTGGATGTAACTTGATGAAATCACTGAGTGACACCACGTTAGTCCTCTGATGGTGTGATGTGTTCTGTTCAATACGCTCCAACAAACGGTTGGTCTCCCGCTTGTTTCTCCCGGCTTCCATCATAACCTCGGCTAGGGAAGGAGGATGAGGCAGATTTGCATTCCTGACTCCACTGCCTTCGGCCGGCTCCTGAGAAGCGGGGTTATTGCGCGTGTTGACCATCCTAGGTAAACAAGACAACGATTTAGTCAGAATGATAAGATTCCGACATAGAATACAGAATGTAAGGAGTAACTCGGAATGCAAGATGATCATCCGTATGACATGGTAGATACAGAAACTGCTTCTTTATTCCATCGTCATACACACCATACAAGGTTTAGTACAAGACCAAACAAGGTACTATTACGGTGAAAGAGGATTACATCTCTTCGGAGGCATCCCAAGCTCCTATACATTATTTTTCTACACCTCCGGAAGGCGGTACAAGCTAGGTCATATCCCACGGTTCACGCAGGACGATAGACGACACAGCTAGTACGAACTAGTGATACTACCACTAACTCAGACCGATCCGTAGTAGTCCTCATAGAAGTCACCTCCATAGCCTGGAAGCTCAACATGATCATCCGGAAATAGACGATCTCGCGGAGCTTGTGGACCATAGGGGCTAGGATGAGGTCTTGGACCAACAGACGGTGGCCTGCGGGGACCGCGAGCTGGGGTGATGCCTCCTACATCACGCCAACCCATCACGTCTGGCAGAGCAGATCTCACAGGATAGAGATCGCGCATATCCGAATATCCAGCTTGCACAACCGGTGCAAACCGAGTCAACGTGGCCCAATGGTCAGCACGGGTATTGAAAAGCTCTAGCCTCAAGGCCCGATTTTCACGGTCCTTATCTTCGAGCATCTCAGCAGTGGTGCGAGTCCATGAATCCTCCTGAGTGGGGTCAGCATAGATAGCCTGGAGATACCCTTGTGCTCCCGGAAGTGATCCTGGCATATACCAGAAATCAGAGTCCCGAAATAGGCCAAACCTGACTCGCATGATGGTCATCATAGAGTAGGCGGCGTCCTGCACAGCCATCTCAATAGTAACCCCGAGTCCATAGGAGCAGTGAAGGGGCTCGGTGGATCCAGGATAAGATGGAAATATCCTGACAGTGCAGAGATACTGGCTTTGATTAAAGTCTCGAAATTGCTCTTCAACCGTGTACTCAGGATACCAACGGTATCCAGCCTCAGTCATTACCCTGACCAACATGGCGGTATGGCCGGGTACATCTAGGCATCGAGTCAGGCGAACCACTTGATTGAGGTCGCGAGTGGCCATCTGAAAGCACAACCATAATGCAAAGGCATTAGAATTTCTAGCAAAATTTCGGCAGCATAACAGATGTAAATGCTCAAGAAGGATTTGAGACATTTGACAAAGGATTTCATACACACTCAACATCATCATATCAAAGTTCTGAGTCCATCCTAACAACATAATGTGGTAGTAGAACTGAACTAGGCTTGTATCCATCAAACCTATAAGGTACTACTGATTAGTAACACATGAACCTGATAGAGAGAAAAAGATCCTAATTTCTTAACCCCCGGTGGAAGAATAGACCGACTCAGATCAGAATGTCATAAGATAAAGGAGTAAAAAGAGCCTTACGTTCCAACCCACAAACAATTCCCCTACATATAACTAAAGAATTTCTAGACTCAACATCGACCAGTTTGGCTTGGAGAACCTACAGGCAGTCCGGCTCTGATGCCAACGCTGTCAGGACCCCGACTCGATGCCACATAGGTCTAGCATGCAACACCTCATATCACTTTGCGGCCTCACGCACGGTATTCCCACGGGTGTCGCCTCACCTTTGCCCGGGACTGTTTGCGCCTTTTGGCACACGTATATGATAGTGTCGCTAGCACCCATATGATAAGGAGCCCAGGCTGACATGGCTAGTCGTAAACCCAAAGTGGCACAGACTTACAGGGACAGGCATCCATGACCCAGCAACGAACGTGTCGGTCATCAGCAAGTGGGTCCGGGCTGTAGCACTGGGCTAGCAGGACTCCGGTAAACCGGGCTGTAGCGGGCTAACAGGACTCCGGTACTCAATGCGTGACATTTCCCCGAAGGGACAGACACACGAATGAAGAAGGACACATGCCGGCCAGCCTAAGTGTTCCAGAGCAGTAGCAAGCTACCATGGCTCAGTGGTAACACTAGGAGACATTTCCTGGTAAGAGAGGCTACTAAAGATAAACAACTAGATAGTCAGATCCCACACATACCAAGCATTTCAGTCATACACACAATATGCTCGATATGTGCAAATACAACAAGGCATCACAACATGACTCTACGACACAAGTACTTTATTTAAGGCTCAGAGAGCCATACATAACATACACATAGATACGGGTCACACGACCCCAGCATTCAAGTCATACAGTCATACAAACCAGCAGCGGAAGTAACTTGTCTGAGTACAGACAACTAGTAAAATAAAAGAGGCTTGGAAAGCCTAGCTATACTACGTGGTCCTTCACAAGCTCAGGATCACCACCTGGGCCTTAGCCTACTCATTGATGTCAACGTCTACGAAGAACCCATCAGAAGGTGTTGCAGCGTCTTCTGTAAAAATGTAAATTGTAGCAACATGAGTACAAAGGTACTCAGCAAGACTTACATCAGATCCTACATACATGCACATTATCAAGAAGGGTTGGTGGAGTTGTTGCAGCAAGCCAGCTTTGACTTTTGGCTAGACTATCCTACGAGACTCCAACTTGAAATGGTTTTGCGTACACGAGTCCACTACTCACCACTTCAATACACTACCGAGGATCCACCTCCGTCTTCCTACGAAAGAGCCATCCTCGACACTCACACTTATCTTGAGGCTTTTAGTAGTTTCCATTTACTTGTCTATGAACTGTATAGGCAACCAAGTAGTTCTTTACCACGGACACGGCTATTCGAATAGATCATGTTAACCCTGCAGGGGTGTGCTTCTTCATACATGTTTCCACCACTTAGCGTCTTCACACGACATGTGCTCGGCAGACTTCAAGCGAAAGCCGACGTGGGTGTAGACCACGACCTACCTAAACACCTAAGTCTCTAGTCCAGGTTTATCGCCTATTCGGGTTCCATCCATGAGGAGATCCGGCCGGAGTTTCGCTCACAGCCCCAAACGATGTGAACAGGGTTCCGTGACACCAAACGGGTGCACGGTTTACCCGGCCACGTACCTACCGCATCACAGCCCACCCCTACGGTCAGTGCTGTCCACGGCCTCCAGTAGGCTACAAACACCAGAAACTACTTGCAACTCCTAGACAGAGGACTAGGGTGAATAAGAAGTCGAGCGGGGTCATATTTCAGGGCCCAATGCATGGTAGTAGTTGTATCTTAAATCACACATACAGATCTCAGTTCTTAAGGTCGGCTTCAATGAAACAACCCACCATGTACTCCTACATGGCCTTTCATCGATACCTTTACCAAATCGTGTTCACCACACCACTCTCATTACCGACATAATCATTTCACTCTAGCCCATCACCCAGATGAACCAGACCTGACACGACTCTAGGCATAGCAGGCATAGCAAGGTAGGAACAACACATACATATGGCTCAATCAACTCCTACACATGCTAGTGGGTTTCATCTAGTTACTGTGGCAATGACAGGTCATGCAGAGGAAGTGGTTTCAACTACCGTAGCACACAGCAGTTTGAAACGCGTTGTCTTAATGCAGTAAAAGAGAGCAGGAGCGAGAACATGGGATTGTATCGATATGATCAAATGGTTGGTTGCTTGCCTGATGGTTCAATGCACTGATACGGTTCTTCGTTAGGGTAATCACGGTACTCCTCGGAGGCAGAACCTGCCGCAAAGAACACCGATACACAACCATCACCAAACAATGTGCGATGCATGCATGAAACATGGCAATATGAGTGTGTTGGGCTAATGCAACTAAGACCAGAAGGTTTGAACCAATTTGAATCAAAGATTCAAATTTCAAACTCAAACATGGCCCTTTAAAGTGTTTTTCATTGTTCTGCATTAAACATCAAGTTAACTTGTTTAATCATGCATGAAAATAGTGCAGCTGGATAGATTGAATTTTTCTGGTCATTTTTCATATATAACTTGTCTGATTTGGAGTTACAGATTAAAAGTTATGAATTTTTGAAGTTTAAACTATATTCTGGAATTTCCTATATTAGATTAAATCCAGAAAAATCAATTACTGCGTCAGCCTGACGTCAGTGTGACATCAGCAGGTCAACAGGACACGTCCGGGTCAAACCTGACAGTGGGTCCCGCGTTTCAGTGTGATTAATTAAACTAAAATTAATTTAAACTAATCCTAATTAGTTAACAGGGCTGGGCCCCACCTGTCATCGACTCAGGAGAGTCAACCAGGGCCCACCCGTGGTCAAACCCGGGTCGGCTGCACCGGCGTTTAGCCGCCGGCGAGCCTGACGCGGCGGCGGAAGTGGTTTTTGCCGTTCCGGCAACCAAACGAGCCGCGGAGGCCACCGGAGAGGAGCTGAGGACGAACCGCAGCTCTTGGTGGAGTCCGTTGGGGTCGGGGTGGCCGGAGTTGGCGCCGGCAACGACTTTGGCGGCCACCGGAGTTCAGCCGAAGTCGAACTTGACGCAAGAGGGGTCGGTGAGGTGCGGGGAGTAGCTAGTTAGGTGCTACGTGACGCGGTGAGCATGATGGACACCGTGGAGTGGCTGGAGGATGACCGGGAGCACGTCGGCGACGAGCTCCGCGGCGGTGGGTGCGGTTGAGCTCCGGGAGGTCGCTATACGGCTCGGGAGCAAGAAAAGAAGGGAGGGGAAGATGGCTAAGCTCACGGGGAGTTCGACGAAGCCCTTGGTGCGGCCGGGGACGGACCGGAGCGACGACGGCGTTGAAGGGGATCTCCGGCGACGGCGGTTCAGTCGAGGTCGATGCGGTGGGCTCGGGCCTTGCGAGCGCTCGGGGCTCGGCTTGCTCGAAGGAGAGGAGGGTGGCGGAGCTCCTGGACACTGCGGCACGGCGTGGGGTTGACAGAGGGCGTGGCTACGGCGAGGAGGTGGCGGCGATGGCGTCGGCCATGGCGGGGGAGCACGAGAGAGAGGGGTTGGGGGAGAATGGAGGTGTCCTGCGGGTTCACGACGCTGCGTGGAGCTCATCCATCCAGCCCCGAGGCGAGGAGGTGGAGCAGGGCGGCAGCCAGCTGCGTGGCGCGCGCTGCGGTCGCCGTCGGGCACCTGCCTGCGTGCCTGGCCGGCAAGCAGCTCCCTGGAGCGGCGCGGGGCTGGGCCGGCAGGTGGGCCGGGTGCTGGGCACCAGGTAAGGTTTTGCTATTTTTACTGTTTTCTGTTTTTTAATACTTCTGCAACTTTGTTGTATTAATAAAAAGACTTAGGCAACTCCTAAAATCACCAAACTACTCCTGGTCCATAGTTGGATTATTTCCAACATGAAACATTTTAGTTTGGAGATATTTGAGCTTTTAATTATTTTATATAATTTTAAATGCCCAAATTCAAATATTTATGATTTAATTCAAAAACCCTGAGATGGCCTAGGAAAATGTGCATCACTTCTGGCAGAGGTTCTGAACCAAGACAAAAATGATGGGCATTTTAGAAGGGCATTTCAGGTTCATTGAAAAAGTTTTTAGTAAACACTAGTTGGTTTCAGAGGGGCTGGGGGTTCTGTCATCCCCATTTCAGGTTTCTGATGAAAGAATAAACATGATGCAACACTCTAATGCATGAACTAGCTAGGGTGTGACAGAAGCCGCCGAACACGAAGATCTGTCCGGGGAGGAAAGTCTCACCCTGGACAGCATCGTTAATGAAGATTGAGGGAGCCATCGAGCCTGACGGCGATGTCACAGAGGAACTCTCAATGAAAGCACCAATGTCGGTGTCAAAACCGGCGGATCTCGGGTAGGGGGTCCCGATCTGTGCGTCAAGGCTAATGGTAACAAGAAGTAAGGGACACAGATGTTTACCCAGGTTCGGGCCCTCTCGATGGAGGTAAAACCCTACTTCCTGCTTGATTAATATTGATGATATGGGTAGTACAAGAGTAGATCCACCACGAGATCGTAGAGGCTAAACCCTAGGAGCTAGCCTATGATGGTATGAATGTAATTGTGATCGGCCTTCTAAGGACCAACCTCTCCAGTTTATATAGACACCGGAGAGGGCTAGGGTTTACATGGAGTCGGTTACAAAGAAGGAAAGATAGTATCCGGATCGCCAAGCTTTCCTTCCACGCCAAGGAAAGTCCCATCTGGACACGGGCCGAAGTCTTGAGTCTTGTATCTTCATGCTTCAATAGTCCAGACATTGTGTAGTCCGGCAGTCCGGATACCCCCTAATCCAAGACTCCCTCAGCGGGCTCTATGGGCGGTCGCACCCTGCATCACCAACATCGTGCACCTCGAGAAGCAGAGGGACTTCGGTGGTGTTTAGGCGCCCTCTGCATGGGCATGTCCATGTCTTAGCGCAACATGACCGTTGGATCAAACTCAGACGGTGCAGATCAGTCACTGTAGCACAAAGCATGTGGGTGTGTTTGGTTGCATTCTCATCTCAATATAGTTGTTTCCTCTTCGTGTATTTTTGTCAACCTACTAGTGTGGACTCATGCACCCTTCATGGTTCATGCACTCCGCCAAACACCCAAAAGTGGGTCGAGAAGGGAACTTTTTCTCCCATCCCGTGCACCCTTCATACACCCTGTCTTACACTATAGGATGTGCTTCATATGGTTCATGTTTCGTGGAGTACTGTAGCACCGTACTCTCCGTGGGCTGTGGACCTAGTTCTGTTAACATTGATCTCATCGTTCATTCTCGACCGAACAGTCGAAAAAGTGGTACTATGTTACATATAGGAGTAGTTGACATGCGACCAACATCATTTGTTATCGTCATATCTTACTACACTAGCAACAAGATTGTGTAGTACTGACGTATGAACCACTGCACATGCCTAGTAGTAGGAGCACTGTGTATGTTCAAGTGGCTCCCGTGTTTCGCACTCCTCCATCGTAAGAGTGGAAACGCTTGCTGTAGTCATTTTTTTCAGAATGAAAAACAGTGGACACGCTCTACCATGTGGATCCTCCTCCAGGTATGCACTAAATTACTCACTTTCACCGACGTGTGGGACAGCCAGCACCTGGGTCCACCAGCCATGCAATAAATTACTCCGTAGTAGAGTGACGGTAGACTACCCCGATCGAACCACCACAGTAATGCCCAATGAGCCGTCAAATCACAAAACCCCCTCATTTCACTCTTCTCTCTTAGCTTCCTCTCTTGAAGAAAACCCCCACTCGCTTCGCTTCTCCCTCATCTTGTTCCTCTTTTCACTCTTATCTCTCAGCTTCCTCCCTTGGATGGACGTCCGAGCACCGGCCGACGTGATGTCTATGGCTCTGGCCAAAACCGTCGAGGCTCATGGTACGAAGAAGCGCAAGCACCCCGCCGAGACTACCGCAGACAAGCTCAAAGCCATCGCCTTGTCCAAGCCCCCCTCTCCGGGATCCCTCATTAAGCAAGTCCAGGTAATGTCTCTTGTTAACGATCTTTTTCTCGATCTTGATCGTGTTTTTTCATCTAACACGCAGTACTAGTACTGGTAGTACAACTTTCTGGGTGATCTTGCATGTGATTTTAGTGTGCCAAATGACAGTTCTAAATTCCCCTTTTGACCAAAACATGCGAGAGGTTGACACTGATTTCTTATAGATTAATTTCAACTACTCCCTCTGTCCCAAATTTCTTGTCTTAGATTTGTCTAGATACGGATGTATCTAATACTAAAATGTGACTTGATACATCCGTATCTAGACAAATCTAAGACAAGAATTTTGGGACGGAGGGAGTACTTTATGAACATCAATGCTACCTTTTAAGAGGGTATATTTGCCTCGGTAACTTGTGTTATGGATATTGCATGTAATCCCTCTACTCTCATGCCTTTGAAGACATGTTCTAGTGTCTTTGTTCACTCATTTCTGTGCGTATATGTAGTCATATATGGAGTATAATATCAAAAATCATCTTATATTTCTGAACGGAGGTAGTAATAAAATATGGTTTCTGTTTGAATTAGAACCAGGTCCGCAGTGGAGATGAAGTTCTCAAAGTCATGTCGTGTGAACTGGAAGACCTGATGATGAGTTCTACTGCTGAACTATCCAGCTGCTGTGTCCTTGTCGCCACGTGTCCTGAACTAGTGTTTTCCTGTAGCATTGTTATCACGCGTGTTCTCGAGGCTGTACTTGACCACAACAATTTCCTGGCTGTGCCTTCGATTACGACGGGTGTGGTTCTTGTAAAGCTTCCCAACAAATCTGATGCGGCCTGTCTTCATCATCATGTTTATGAGTGGAAAGACCACTCTGTTAGGTTCTCCAAGGTTGACAAGATGGTGATGGTGCATGTAGACATCTCACTTGAAGTCCATGACCTAGTCAGTTATGCGGGGTTCATGCCGTAGGTCAGTGGCAAGAAATAGTCTGCAGAGTTTAGTTAGTGCAACTTTGCTTGTCTGTAGTAAGTACTATTGTTCAGTACTTGATTTGTGTTTGTGAACCCTGTATTCTTTATTAGTACTGCCGCTTTTGGTGTGTGGTCAGTCCTGAGAACGGTCTATGTTAATGTCTGTCCACTCAGTTCAGTCTGTACATTTTGAAGTATCAAGATCATATTTTTTTGTGAGGACGGTTTATAAATTATGGTTACACTCCAATATCTGTATGCGTTGTAGGGTTTATCGTACCCACCAGGATTTCCAGTCCCATGGATGTTCGGTCCATACGATTTGTCACGACCTTTGGACTGTCCTGCTTGTGGGAGTAGGCAAGGCCCCTGCATGCCACGCGTAGTTGGACGATCAATCTTCTGTTTAGTACTTCAACATAGTGATTTCCTGGTAAGGATTCACTCGTGTCACATGAAGTAAATCTTATTGATTTACTCTCTAAATCTTATTGATTTAATGTCATGTTTTCTTTCTTTTCCTGCAATTTTACGATGCAGGTTTTGCCATGTGACATTCATCACAGAATAAACCGTTTGGTTTGCTCTACGATGGCTATTTTTGCAGGTTTCACTTCTTATGTCATGTCAGTAACGAAGGCACTGCCCATCACTTATATTACTGGAAAAAAATTGGATCAGTCTGTTGTCTGAGTACAAGCTGAATCCCTATGATGAACTATAGTTTGGTTTAACAAAAACGCCACAATTAGTCATTCTCGCGTTTAAAAGAAATGAAGAAAAAAACTGGATCACGGTCACGGATCCTAGTCAAGTTAGAAAGCTGATCATAGCAGACCAAACACGATCGCTGCTGCCTCGCACAGATCGAGCACCGGCAGTTGCTCTAGCACTGATAGTGGCAGCAACTCAGTCTTATCCAGCTGAGGATTGGGCACCGACCGCATCAGCGGATCAGTCTGATCTACCGGAGGATCGGGCATCGACACCGGCACCAGCTCTACAAGGAGCACCATCTCCGGCAGCAGCAGCGGCTTCGGCACCTGCACCAACACTTGCACTTGCATTTGGTCCGGACTGTGCAGTTGCACCGGCAACATACTGGGCTGCAGTTCACACTTCATATACCAAAGTCCTTACAAAAAACTACATGTCCACCTTCTTGGTAAGCATTGGCAGCCCAAGTGCTTCGTTCTTTTTTCTTTCCACGTTGTTTCACATGATTCACTGTGTTGATCTAACTGTTTGGGTATGTCTTCTTACTTGCAAACAGAGAATTCCTAGAGCAACGAGGGAGTCATTCAATAATCTGGGCAACCGCGGCCAAGTTTCTCTTACCATGCGCAGCCTTGGTGTGAATGAACTTGCTCAATATACCGTAAGTACAAAGGATGGTCGCATGATGATTGATGCTAAAGGATGGTCAAGGTTCAAATCTAAATCATATCTTGCGGTAGAGGATGATGTCAAAATCAAACTTTCTCGACAAGGAGAGCTGGTCCAAATCAATTTTGAAATTCTTCAGTAGCAGCACGCAACTGCCGAACTGATCTATCCCCCGAGAGATTTTGATGTAATAATCTGGCATGGTGAAACAAGTGTCCTGTGTGTATAATTAGTACGACAGTATTATTTATCACATGGTATATCATTGATAGAATTGCAATTCTGATTGCTGGTTAGGAACTGTCGTTCGATTTCATTCCAACAGCTATTGTGCTTTATTCAATTTTGTGTATTCGCCTTGCGACAGCATCTAAAACCAGCGCAGTACCGATCGCTTGCAATATGAAAAGCGCTGAGGTAGAACACATGGGCCCCCAAACATGCAGGGTTGGCCTGCGGCCCAAAGTCCTGAACCGTGAGCCTATCTGAGTATTATATTCTCAGCTGAACCCCCATAAAAAAAGCTGAACCCCCATAATGCCCGTGCGTTGCAGAGGGAGTATATTTTCTCGGCAAGGTGAGCCTGTGATATAAAAGATTTGTATATTTCTTTACAGAGGGAGTATCTCTCTGTCAAAAAATATATTTATGTGTAACTAGTTGCTCCTGTCTTTCTACTTCCTTTCGCTGATATGTGGGGCAACCAGCAACGCGGTCCACGTGCCATATGCACAAATTAGAGTGCACAACTTCACGGGTAGACACACCCCGGTCGTAGTGCCGCATTAATGCCCAATGAGCCGTCAAATCACAACCCCCCCTTTCCAGCTTAAGTAGTAAGCTGGACGGACGAAGCGGCAATATTTCACTAGGCCTGAATCCCCTTCTCCCTCGTCTGCTTGTTCAGAGAAAACGCCCGCTCGGCAATTGCATAGGGTTTTCTCATGGAGAACTAGGTATGAATTCTTCATCCATCCCCGATAAATCCAAGTCACTTGGTCGCAGGTAATCCTAGTATGGTAGCCGCCGCCGTTGATGCATTTTTCTTCGTACTGAATCTAGTGTGTTTCAGTTGCAGTGCCCAAAGTGCGAGTACCCTACAGATTTCTGCGCCCTCGGCGAGACGCCACACTTGTTCCCTCTCATCCTACCACAACATTTTGAAACGCGCACAGTATGTTCCTAGAATCCTCTTCTCTATCCGGGAGGGTTGGGGTTTTTTGAACATGTTGTGTTCTCATATTATTTTTCCTGCAGTGTATTATTTGCTCTGCCAGAACACATGTACACAAGATGCTCGGCCTTGCCATAACTGAATACACTAGTTTAATGGTCACAGTGAAGACAATCCATGGATATTACTTCCGAGTTGGGTTCATGAACCAAGAAGATCGCTGCTTTTTTTATGGCCGAACTTGGATAAACTTTCTCAAGTGTTACGGACTGAAAGTTGGCGCACGAATGTTGATGGAAATAGCAGAACCTGGTCTCATCTTCACTACGATCTTCCACCCCGACATCGTTCCAATTGTTCATCCATGTTAGTTTTGTATCTGGCTCTTGCTTGTTGCCTCGATTACTTCTTAATCCACCTATTCTGTCTAACTAATCACAATTTAACTTTAGAAGTAGCAACGGATGTCTCACGAAGATGCTACTTCTAACTAATATTTTCTTATAATTGATGGCACGTGTAGGTTTTTTCAGAGTTAAGCAGTCTGCTTGTTTGTTACTCTGTAATAACTCGGCTGTTACTAATGGCACCGAAGTTGACTGGATCGACATCCACAAGTTCCTACACTTTATTGATCGTCTTGAGGTCCTTGTGGGGCGTTTCAATGGTGGAAGGCCACGTGGGATATGTGTGCCACTACTGCACTCGTTGAACAGGTCCAACTGTGTCGAGAAACTTATGGTATGAGCTGTTTTCTATTATATATGTTGTTCGTAAACTATTGCTTATACATAGTTTTACAGCTGCCTATACAGATGAACTACCGAGTTCTATTGTTCCTATACATATGCCTGACCATGGTCGGGTCAGACTTGCGCTTGGTCACAACATGATGTTTATGTCGACTTACTCAATTCCCTTGGAGGAAAAGATACTTATTCGTGGGTGGTCTCAAATAATAAAGGCTCGTCCATCTTGGAGAATAGGACAAAAGATTATGTTCATGCTTTCCATGGCTCTAAAGCGAATATCCTGTTTATTGACCACGTTGCGAGATGAAGCCGCTTTCAGAAGGTTGTGGATGCGCGGGGTGGCGCCTGGGCCTTGTCCTGGGGCTTGGCGGCCTCACCCTTGGTTAACTGTAGGCAAAGTAGCATTGTTCAAGGTGTGCTTTGTACGGTTGAACATGTATAAGTACTCATACTGCTTTCAGCTTTGGTTGTTAAGTGCCCCTGCTGGTTTCAGTTAAGGTTGTTAAGTACTCTTGCTACTTTTACAGTCTGTTGTGTTTCTTCAGTCCTGTCTTCCTCCAGCCGCCAAAACCAAACCAGCGCCGGTGGGGCCGCCTGCTTCCGCCTCCCATGGCTGGCTGCACCTCAGCACACGCATCGCCGCCCTACAGTCTCCTAAATTGTTAACGCCGACGTCCTGCACGCGCTTTAGTGCGCTCGCTGTGGTGCCGCCCTCTCGCGTTGTCAACATGGTCAACAAACAACAGGAATCGACAAAAGTACGTGGAGAGGATGACAGTAGGGGCCCACCACGTCAGCGTATGGAAAAATAAAATGCTTCCTCCTAGTGTTTTCCTGACATCTGGGACCCATGACATTGTGAGCGCATATAGTCAATAGACAAGAGAACAACACAAGATTGGCTGACACCTAGGACGTAACTACTCGAGCAGTATTTTTTTATTTGGTATTGTTGAGACGGAGCAAGGTTTGAACTGGGCTGTGGCCCGTCTAGCCCAGGCTTATACTTTATGTTCACCATGTGACCAGCCCAACTATTTTTTCTTTGTGAAAATGAGCCCAGTTTATTTTTTCTAAAGAATACCCAATCCATGCCTACTTATTTTTCTATGCCCTGATGGGCTGCAACTCTTTCAAGACGCCTGCAAATCTTGAAAGTAATATGAAATGGGTTGTAAATATAAAAACAGATGACAAATTGGCAATTACTTTGTAATTTCTGATTTTTTCACATTTTCAGATTCCTATTTCACTGGGCATTAACTTAATTTAAATATATCTTCAAAGTACTTTAAATCTGGCTCGACATTTCGGTATTAAAAATAGTTTGGAACCCACAGAAATATGTGAAATTGGCCCTGGCCAACCAAAAAAAACGACTACAATAAATTGCATAAGAAGTTGCCATGAGCTATATATAAATTAATAAAAAAAGAGGGAGTGGTCTGACTTGTGGGCCTGTTTAGTTGACGCGTATGCAAGATTTTTTTAGTCATTACATACTACGTCGACAAACGATTCTAGCAGATGTGACCGTTTGATGTCAATCCAACGGCCGTCGTGTTTCTTCAATCTCTGATCTTCTTGCTCCAGCCGCCAAAGCAGCACCGGCGGGACCGCCTCCCGCCTCCCGTGGCTGGCTGTGCTGCCGCGCAGGCCTCAGCGCCCCCTACTACTCCCACCGCTGGCCAGGCCATCCCTCTACTCACCCACACCCCCTGTTATTCCGCCGCGACGGCAGCCTCACACCGCAGCCGAACCGGTGAACCCTCGTACTCCTCTCCGCGCGGGCTTCCACTGCCGCGTCTTCCCCGGTTCCACGTCGTCCCCTTCCTAGGCCTCGCCGTCGTCCATCACCGTGGTGCTCTCGGCACAGCGTGGTCAATGTGGTCAACGACCGATTTCCATCGGAAGAGTACTGTACATGGAGAGGCTGACAGCTAGGTCCACGGCAGCCGCAAGGAAGTGCCTCCTTATTACGCGGAAAATACTTATTCCTCCACCTGACAGCAGGGACCCACCGGACAGGCCACCAGTATTTCATGAAAAAAACGTTTCCCCCTGACTGCTGGGACCCATAGGATAGGCCACCGTATTTCGCGAAAAAAACGTTCCCCCCGCTGTCAGCTTGGACCCACCGGAAGTGCCTCCTTATTACGCACAAAGAATGAATACCCCCCTGCTAGGTGGGACCAACCTTGGTGGGAGGCTGACTTGTGGGCCTACTAAGTTGACTGGGACGGAGGCCTTTGTCAACTTTAGTCAATATATGAATGATTCTAGCTCCAGTGACCGTACGATGTCCATCCAATGGCCGTAGTGCTTCTTCAACCTGTGGTCTTCTTGCTCCAGCCGCCCAAAGCAGCATTGGTCGTGCCGCCTGCTCCTGCCGCCCAAGGCCGGCTATGATGCCACGGAGGCCTCACCGCCCCCTACTACTCCCACCGCTGGCCAGGCCATCCCTCTATGCACCCACACCCCTTGTTATTCTGCGGTGATGGCAGCCTCACACCGCAGCCGAACGAGTGAACCCTCATACTCCTCTACGCGTGGGCATCCACTGCCGCGTCTTCCCCGGCTCCACGTCGTCCCCTTCCTAGGCCTCGCCGTCGTCCACCGCCCTATTGCTCTCGGCGCGGCGTGGTCAACGTGGTCAAGGAATGGCTTCCATTGGACGTGGACTGTACATGGAGAGGCTGACAGCTGGGTCCACGGCCGCAGCAAGGAAGTGCCTCCTTATTACGCGCAAAATAATTATTCCTCCACCTGACAGCGGGGACCCACCGGACGGGCCACCGTATTTCACGAAAAAAACATTCCCCCTGTCTACTGGGACCCACCAGCTACATCTTCGCACGCAAGGAAGTGCGTCCGAAAAAAACAATTTGCCCCCCTGACTGCTAGGACCCACCAGCTACATCTTCGCACGCAAGGAAGTGCGTCCGGGAAAAAAAACGATTCTCCCCCCTGACTGCTGGGACCCACCAGCTACATCTTCGCATGCAAGGAAGTGCGTCCGCGCAAAAAAAACAAAACGATTTGCCCCCCTGACTGCTGGGACCCACCAGCTACATCTTCGCAGGCAAGGAAGTGCCTGACAGTCGGGACCCACCTGGTCGAAGCGTACGTAGCGTTGTCATTCTGGTCGCGAACGTGTACGTACATACTGGTTGATGTAGAGGCGCACACGTGTTGTAGTAGAGGCGCGCACATAGCATGGACACGTACGTACAGCGGCGAGGGTGCAAGAAAGAAAATACGACCACATACATACATACGGGCAGGGTCTCGAACGCCTACTCGTGCATACATACATGGCTGGGTCGGAACGGAGAAATAGCATCGTCGTCGTGTTCATGGGGAGCCAACCAGCTGGGTCGTAATGGAATGCGTGGTCGTGTTCATCGGGAGGGCCTGGACGGAACAAACAATGGAAACGAGGCCTGGCGTACCGCACAACGGAGGAAACGAACCTCCTACGTTCGGAACGGGGTCCTGTTGATCGGGAGGGGTGTGGCGTAGCGCAAAACAGAGGAAACGGACCTCCTACGGTCGAAACGGGGGTCTTGTTGATCGGGAGGGGTGTGGCATACCGCAAAATGGACGAAACGGACCTCCTACGGTTGAAACGGGGGTCCTGTTGATCGGGAGGGGTGTGGCGTACCACAAAACGGATGAAAAGGACTTGTGTTGGAGCGCTACAGTCGAAACGGGGGTCCTGTTCATCGGGAGGGGTGTGGCGTACCGCAAAACGGGACTCCACGGGTACTGTTCATCTCCACAGTTGACCTCCTCCAGCCTCCACGGGCTACCATCGACCTCCTCCAGCCTGCATGGGCTCCTGTTCATCCAGCCTCCACCACGCGCTACTCCACCGGCTACTGTTCAACCACCCCTCCACCGTCTACTGTTCATCCAGCCCTCCACCATCTACTGTTCATCCAGCCCTCCACACCACGGGGTCCTGTTCAACCACTCCTCCATGGCCACCCCTCCACCGTCTACTGTTTATCCAGCCCTCCACACTACGGGGTCATGTTCATCCAGAGGCAACGCCACCGCTCACTGTTCATCCACCCCCCCCCAACGCTCACTGTTCATCCAATCGATCGGCTTCAGTTAGCAGTAGTAGCAAAGGAATCGCTCCATCGGGTTCAGTTAATAGCCATCGATCGATCGCTCGGGTTCAGTAACGCGTAGCCTGCAGTGCAATCGCTCGGGTTCAGTTAGAGCCCAACACCTCACTCGGGCTCAGTTAGAGCCAATGCCTCGCACGTGTACGAGAGAAACACGCACCACTTGGCCCCAAACCTCCCACCATAACCGGCAACTCCCCGAAATTTTCCTCCCCCTCGCTTCTACCATGGTTTTTTCCGTCATGGACGGCCCAAAGAATGTCATCCAGCTGCGTCTCCCGCCCGCCCAGGACAAAACGCCCATTTTCTGTCATGTTTTTTTTTTCATAGAAGTAGGAGCCCACCACATCTATGATGATACCGGGTTTTGTCACAATTATCGTCATAGAAGTGTCATATGTATGACAGAAAAAAATTTCGTTCGGCCCAAAATGTCACGGATGTATCTTTTTTTGTAGTGTACGTGGTGGCATGCAAATCTTCATGAAGGCCCTACCACCGCGCCACCTCAGCAGCCTGCCAGCCTACATGGCGTTGACCGCCTTGCTGGCCCGGGCGCGTGTCGAAGCAGGGCAAGGCGGCGGTAAAGTGAGGGGGACACCTAAGAGGCGCATTAAATGTGCTTGTCCCGTAATGGCTAAGCGATAAGCTTAGCCTCTATACACTGATGCCACCTCCTGTGTGCCACTGTGGCGATCTCCTTGACTATAAAAGGAGGCCCGAGGCATCCAGGAGAAGGATTCGGACCCTTGGACAAGTTACGCTCATCGTAGCTAGCTCAAGAACTCCAAGAACACACAGATATATACACCAAAGCAGGACGAGGGTATTACGCATCCTCGCGGCCTGAGCCTGGGTAAACGACCAGAGTGCTTGTGCTGATTGCTGATCCTGCTCTTCTCACGACCCCGCGCCCCGCAACCGTAGTAGGGATTGTTGTGATCCCATAGGTATCATTTCCACCGACAGTATGAGTAAATACAGTGATACAAGAGCAAAGCAGTATGCACGATAGCAATGGAATCTTAAATTAGAACAGTTGTTCTTCAGGTTTAAGCACTTGTTCTACATGAACAGAGTATAGTAAGACGCAAGAATATAGTACTTAAAAATAGAAAATGAGCTCATAGACCTTACCACATTCTTCGTTCGGGACTAGTACGGAACAAGGCGTTCCCAGTCATTGTCCAGTAAATGTGTCTCAAGAGAACGTAAGGGAATTTGATGAGTTTCTTTGCCGGTGAAGTACGTTTTCTTCAGGTAATTCCGATACTACCATGAAGCATTCTTGAAGATAGCAGAGGTATGAGCACAGGTTACCTCATCCTGAGTTTCCAAATCGGTCCTTCTCTATAGATAAAAATAGGAAAATTTGATGTATTATAACCATCATGGAGGTAGGATTTATGGGACAAAGCAAACTAATTGCCATGAATAACTTTACTTACACATAACTCCTGGACAAACACCTGCAACTGGCATTTTCCTTCATCTTCGGTATAATATTTCCAAGATGGGAAGATACGCACATAGGATTTAACAACATCAAATGCGATAGATGCTAAACTATGACTGGATGGTTGTGCTTCCTCCATAGGAATAGGCGTACTAACTGGTGGAGTTGGGGTTCGCAGTGGTACTACTGGCCCTTTAGGCACTGGATCTGCCTTACTAACTGCTCTTGTTTGGGAGCTGTGTGGTGGAGATGGTGTTGTGTCAATAGGAACTGGGTTACTATCTGCTGGTGTTGGGGTTAGATTGGGTGAAGTTGGTTCTCTGTTCATCGCACTAGGGGTACAATCTGAGAGAGTTTGTGTTATGTGTGGTAGGGTAGGTTCTCGTGCATGTACAACCGGGGTGCTATCTCCACCAAGAGGTAGCACTGTTTTATTTGAAGACCGTGTTTTTACTCCGCTAGATACTGGCATCACCTGCTCCAATTCAAATGGCTGATAAGTAGGAAACATAGTTGAATGTACAGACATTGTATGAGAGACAGATGCAATAGATAGTGTGGAAAAAAGAGGGCATGAAATAGTTGACATGTATATTGTTTAACTAAAACAGATAGCATGACATAATTTCACATATATGATGTCTATCTAAACTGGATAGCGTAGCATAACATAATTCAAAGATATGATGAATAACTAAATAGGATCGCATGAAATAATTCACCTACATGTTATCTAAGTAATCAGGATCGCATGATTTAATTCACATATGTGATTTATATGCTAAACAGAGGGCATTCGATATGATGTCTGAACTAAGAACATGGTGTTGAATATTGTGTATATGATGTCTAAACTATGCAATGCAAGACACCATATGCATGATATGAGCAGTATAACCATGCCAAGTTAGAGCATACACCTCGGTAGGGGAATAGGACTGGTCATATGTGTCTAAATCCATCTCTGAGGAGCTATCGATACCCAACAAGAGATCTGCTTTAACAGGTAGCACTATCTGCTCTGAAGGCCTTGTTTTCACTCCAGATTTTTCCATCTTCCACCCAAATGGCTTATTCACAGGAAGAGTAGTTTAATGTACAAACATTGTCGGCAAATGGAAATGTAATGAAGAAAAGGATGGGCAAGATATCATTCAAATATATGATGCCTGGTTAAACAGGATGGCATTGCACATTTCACATATATTATGGCTGGCTAAAAGACATGAGACTGCATAATTCCCATATATGATATAGAAACTAAATAGGTGGCATTACAGAACATGTCTAAACTAAGCAGATGACATATATGATGTCAAAAGTAGGCACTGCAAGGCAACATATGCATGATATGACTAACATCATGCCAAGGTAGAGCAAACACCTTGGGGGGTAAATAGGAGTGGTCAGCTACGTCTGAATCCGCCTCAGAACAGATATCTTCCTCTGGATTACAATCTGGAGAGGGGGAGGGTTTGCCATTGAACCCACCATGGAACGATGTTTGCATGACATTGTATTGCCGTGCAAAACTCTTCTCTTTTTCTCTACATGTTCAGCATGACTGTGTACAATATCTGACATGCATACGAAAAAATATGGTGAGATTATGTAAGGAGAGCATGCAGAAATTTAGAGTGATGGTGACAACCAGTGGATGGATCCAAAAATAATGATAGCAGGCTGATGATTGCTTTAATTTAATAAAAAAGACACATGATGATTGCTTTACCATTTGTTTCCCACCCAAGATGAACAACATAGGCATACCCTAGGTGAACCTGATATTAGACAGAGATACTATTTATTGTTGCCTCGATAGGTGCCCCGCAACTAATTTAGAACTCAAGTTTGAACATTAATTTGGACCTGACTTGGAGTCTAAGAGGTGAACAGGATGATAAAGTAGCAGGTAATTTTAAGCAATGCATAACATAAGCAGAAACAAAAGAGTGTGACCTCTCTTGTGGACCCGTGTACTCCTCAGGTTCATCTGCTAAGTCGATGATGGTGATGCCGTTGCGGTGGGTGCCGACGGCAGGGAAGGAGATCTGTGGCAGCGAAAGACGGTCAAGAGTCGTGATGTCTGGTCTGGTGGATGCTTCTGTCGATGGAGCATCTCAGGTGAGGTGGACGACGTCGCGGCAGGAGCAGGACAAACCACACAAAGTTCCCTTCAACACCTGCCTGTAACTGAAGTAATTCTGTAAGGGCTCATTTGGCTTGCATGATTCTAAAAACACAGGGATAGGAAAAACACCGAAATAGGATAGGAATGCACATGGTAAATAGAGCATTTGTAAACACAGGATTTCTGTAAACTTGGGTGTTTGGTTCACACGAATTGGAAGAGCAGAGGAATGCAAAGAAACATGGCCAAAATAAAGTGAAACCATATGAAAGCGTGTACAGTTAGAATGTTATTCTGCCACTAATGCACTTCGTCTTGTTTTCATGCATAGGATTTTGAAAAGTAGGTCCAGGTGGATGTTTTGCTCCATTCCTTTCAACAAAATGCATGAATAATTGAATAGTAGAGTGCCATAGGAAAATTCCCTATTGCTATGTTTTTCTGTTGAACCAAAATAGCCCTAATGGATTGACATGAATGTGTAATAAGTGATGCAACAAGTGTACAACCTCTTTGCCGTAGTCGTGTTGACCTCAGCATCATTGGGTTGGTCGCTGAAGAAGTTGAGGCAGAGGTGGCTATCGGAGGTGTGGAGGAAGATCTGACGAATCTGTAGACGGCCTCTAGGGCACTTCTCTGTTGTGATGGATCGTTCTGTCGTTGGAGCAGCTCCGGTGAGCCGTAAGACGTTAAGGCTGAAGCAGCACAAGACAGACATCGTTAATCTCAAGTGGGATTCTAATAGCATCTCCAATAGATGATGTAAAGTAGATGTAAAATTTACATCACCAAAAACCACCTAACTACAACAAATGAGGTAAAAACTGTTGACTCTGAACTTCACAGTCGAAACTGAAATTCACTATGGAATCTGAATGTTACCATCGAAACTGAATGCAATGGTAGCAGAGAGGCACTTGACATGTAGTTTAGGGAGGGCATGTAGTTCATCTTCAACCTGCACCCCCCTGAGCCGCCAGCCACCACCGGCCGAACCGCCGGCCCCAGCGCCGCCTCGCCGCCCCGAAACAACTCCCCACCGCCGGTCCGCTGCCGCCCCGCCACCCCGGACAGGCCTCTAGGCCCCCCGCCCCCACCCTAAACCCTAAGATAGATAGTGGGGTACCTCTCCGGCGAATCCCCCTCCCC
>NC_057813.1:491737085-491739974 GCF_018294505.1 Triticum aestivum
TGACCCAAAAGTCGATTCAGTCGACTGAAGTGTAGCTAAATCGGAGCAGAGCAGCAGCACAAGCAAGGGGGGAGCAGCAGCAGCAGCGCGAGCGAGCAAGCGAGAGCCGGAGCAGCAGCAGCTGAGCGAGCAAGCGAGCGAGCAAGAGCCGGAGTAGCAGCAACACCAGCATGAGCGAGCGAGCGAGAGCTGGAGCAACAACAGTTGGGAGAGCGAGCGAGCGAGTAAGAGACAAACAGCAGCAACAGCGCGAGCGAGCGAGGGAGAGCCGGAGCATCAGCAACAGATCCGGCTGGTATGGACGCCGCCGCCGAAGGGGCCTCGCACTGGGGGAGAGCCTCCATGGAGATGTTGCCCGCGGCGCCGACTTCAAGGTAGCCGCTCCATGGGGGTGCGGGATGGAGCACCATCGGCGCCGAGAGGTCCAGTTAAGGAGAAGGTGCGATGCGATGAGTGTACAACCTCTTTGGTGGCGCCGAGTAGGCCTCGGCTTCGTCCGAGGAGTCGGTGAGGATGTTGCGGTTCTGGTGGAGCAGGTTAAGGTGGCACTATGGGGATGGAGCAGCTGCGATAGACGATGCAATCGTCGGAGCGGCTCCTTGGAGGTGGAGGATGAGGTGGCTGAACCGGCGGGACGACGAGATGGACGATGGATCCTCATCCGGGGAGGTGGACGAGGGATGTCTAGCTGTTCCGATGGATGACGTCGTCGGGGAAGAGGCTCCGGCTGGGCAGCGGTGAGGTGGTGGATGGAGGAGGGTGGGGTTTCACGACTGGAGCGGAGAGGTTATGGCGGCCTGGGATTTTGAATGGAGAAAAGGAGGCGATGGGAAAGGGTGAACCATGACTTAGGGACGCGCTTGTCCAAAATGTAGGGTGTGTTACAAAAGTACCCCCACCGATTTGAACTAGCTGCCCTTTCGGCTCAGGGTTAGAAGGGGGATTTTGCGTGTTGCGATTTGGCAGCTGGATGGAGTTTTCGCGCGCGTTGTAATTTCAGGATAGCAAGGCGCGGGTTGTGAAGGCGCCAGTTTTGGGAACACGATATCTAAATTTTCGGGATATAACAAGGCGCGGGTTGAATTTTAGGGACAAGCCTAACGTGTAATATTGTACTTGTATGTACCAAATCAATTCGCACTTCCCTCAACCAAAAAAACGAAAAATATAAAACTATTACCACCACACAAAGAGAGAGTCTTGTCCCATTTTACTATACAAATGCTATTCAAAGCTACTCCCTCCTTCCATCTATATAGGGCCTAATGCATTTTTCGATGCTAACTTTGACCAAATATTAGAGCAATAATATATGACATGCAACTTACACAAAGCACACCGTTAAATTCATGTGTGAAAGGAGCTTTCAATGATATAATTTTCACATTGTGCATGTCATGTACTATTAATCTTGTCAATAGTCAAAGGCGGTCTTAAAAACACATTACGCCCTATATAGATGGAAGGAGGGAGTATGAATCCATGTTATGTCCAATTAAATTTTTTCGCTGGCTGTATAATGCATGTAACCTACCCATACCAACATTTTAGTGCATTCCAAATGTCTATACTACCCCTGCAATTCGAACTGAATTTGAATTCGTTTCTCTGTTTCAATAAGAATCTACAATCATGATTGTTGCCAACTTCAACCATCATTCGTGTATTACCTTAATAACACACAATATGATTACTATAGAGATAGATATGAACTATGTGTACTATATGAACTCGAATTCTATTTAATACACTTGATGTTGATTCCAAATAATAGTACATTTGATGTACTAACTATATATTCATAATCTAAACCATGTTCCATACGTACACCGTGTTTATCACACAAAGTATAGTGCCCCGCCCCCTACATTATGACAAGTATTTAGCCCTGAGCTGCAAAAGCCACACATTAGCCCAAATTATAATCAATGTTCTACATTATGATATCTTCTTCAAGTATCAGTATCCACTTTTTTATAATGAATTATGATCTTTGTTCATCTTTTACACCTTCACGATCCTCTTCTATTTGTAGCTAGCTAGCGCTAACTTTCTATCGTGCCTGCACACGCCCGCCCCCCTCTCACCCTCCCTCAGCGTCCCCTCCATCGCGCACGTTCGTTATTTCTCTTTAGGTCATTCACCCGCGGTGTGTGTAGGCCCCCCGGCTCCTTCTTTCTGGCACACACCGGTCGATATATCTCTCTAGCCAAGTGTGCCTACCACAAACACATATATACTTCCCCTATTCTCTTCTCACCGTCCTTGCCCCCCTATGTCCAATATGATTCCATGCAGGTGCACACTCTCGCCCCTCTTTTCATTGATCTCATACTCGCAGACTCCTCCCCCTCGACATGGTAGGCCTCTCGCACCACCTCCTGGCTGCACCCCTCTCCCCCTCTCTGTCTCTCTGGACCTTATTTCCTTCTAACACATGCATGCATGTATACGTACCGATCTCCCTACATATAGCCAGGTCGACTATAATTCGTTTTCCCCATGCACCGATACACTTACCTCGCTAGTTATGTCTCTCCCTTTCTCGGACACACGACAGTTGATCTTCCTATGTAGTTACGTATGCTTACCACAACCATATCGTCTCCCCTCATCATCCTTGCATACCTCCCGACCCGTCCCTCACACGCACGTGCATAGACAGACAAACATCCCCTGCCCTCTCTTATTGATATTGCACTCATACCCTCTGTTTGTCTAGCAGGCCTCTCCCACCATTTTTGAGACGCCACTCCACCACCAACCCTCCGACACTCTACCTTTGTCTTTCTCCCAACCTTATTCCTCTACTACACATATCCATGGATGCCAATCGATCTCCCTCAATACATAGCTAGGTCTCTCTCCTCCCCCACACATATACTAGTC
>NC_057813.1:491740295-491768077 GCF_018294505.1 Triticum aestivum
GTTGAATGTTGTAGGTAGGTATCCATGCCACAGAGAAAAACTGCACCTCTGCCCTCTCAAATTCCAGTAGGCCAGCCGCCCTGTATCTTTGACGTGGGCAAACACAAATTCGATGGCACTCTTTATCGATCGCGCAGCCACACGCTTCATCCCTATTTTCAATTCTATCGATATCTCACGTCCATGACACCATTTCACACGCATTGCGTATGTTACATTTTTTTGTTTGAGATATCATCAACACATTGCCTCTGTTTCGCACAGACCATCTCTCTCACACCCACCCACGTACATACCTGCACCTAAAGAAGAGGTGCACGCAGGACGCACGTACTCACATCTTGTTCCCGGCCACACCCGTGCGGGTACACTGTGGAGTTCGTTTCTGTACGAGAAGGCAGCCCACGTTGACGCGTGTAGCGGTTGTTTACTCGAAGGAGGGTCGAATACCACACCTAGACGGAACAAAGTTCGACTTGACGCGTTAGTATTAAATAAAGTTATATATTCCTCAATGGCACATATAGAATATAAAACGATTGCCGTGGGGAAAATGGAAAAATGGGTTTGTCTCTCGTCACACCATCTCACACAAGGCGGTGGTGGCCTCTCTCTCTCAGTGTTGGTCAGTGATCCGGCCGCATCCTGTCCGCCGGTGGAAAGGGAGGATGTGCATTGTCTCTCCGTTCGATGATGTTGAGGCAGCACGTCCCGATCTGTGATACCCGTCGTTCTCTCTGACCAAGTTCCGGCACGGTAGGGCCTTCGCCACTTGCTCGTTGCCACAGTATGGGCAGATCCCGGCCGCCGGTGCCCTCCTAGTAATATCCCGACGACCCTCAGGTACAGCTTCCTCCGGCCTTGCTCCACTGCCCATGTTCCCACGTTGCTGTATGTGGATCTTCTTTAGTTGTTTGCTTAACATGTATCTCGGCCGGCGTACTTTCCATCTTGCAATCTTGTCCTCCAACCATTTTTGATAAACCACCATGTGCTATGTTTCCCTTATTACATGGATATGCTTCTTTTTTGTCAGCGTATGTGTCTTCAACTCGTGTTATTGGGCAGTAATTGTTTCCTTTCTACCTCCTTTTGCAAACAGGGCTATCCATTTTCACCTCGTTGCTATTGCGACCTTTTGGTGAACTGCACAAATCACATTTTTCTTAAGAGTGTTTTGTGTAGTTCCGCCAAAATGTCACACGGGCAATGTTTTTACATTTCTGTGGGACTGTAGAAAGGGAGATTTGTTTTGCTATCCTCCTCATCCAACTCCTTGCATAATCTTCTCCAACAAGTAGTTAGTCCTAAAGAGAGATCGTAGGGTGATCGGCTTCTATTTGTGTGTGTTATGTTTCATGATCTAGTTCCACTATTATTGTAATCGCACTGACTGGATATCTTTGCAAACATGGATGGTTCGCTCGATTGTGGAGCTGCACAAAATGATCAGATTGTGGTGTCCTCCATACACCTCTTTTTTGGCTACAGAGCTGGGTGAAACTAGCTGCCAAGCAATGAACACTTCGCCAAGGATATGGAGCCATGCCTACGAAGAACATCAATCAATTATATGTTTTTCTTAATTTGTACACCTTCTCACAACTTTGTCTTCAGTTGTGATGTGAATATTGGCACTGATCTGCAAACCATCGAGATGCATTAACAGCTATGGTAGTTTCATTTGTATTTGATGGAATGTTGTAACGAGATAATCTTGAGGCAAGGCACATGAATCCTAAGTTGAAACCTTTTTTTCCTGTGGGAACAAAAGTTGAAACCTTCATAGCATCATAGTACAATTTCATAAAATTATGCATACATATAAACAAATCCTGAAGGATTGATAGCAATGCCAGAAACAATTCAACTTCGTTTCACCGACATGTGGGACATCCTTCATCCGGCTCCACCTGCCATGCAGCACTATTCAGTGCACAACTGCAGGGAAAGATTCACCCGGTCGTTGTGCCGTAGTAGTAATGACTAGTGAGCATAGTACACCACAGTAAGTTGCTCGAACGAAGAAACCATCATTTCTTTGTTCCTTGAATCCGCTGGTACTCCCATATTCCCAGAGTAATAAGTTTCTCGGGCGAATCAACCATCACTTCACCTTTCCCACAATAAGTACTAGTACCTCCTTTTTTACTCTAGAAACAACCACACGCGAATATTGGTGGTAGCAGCACATCAACTGAATCAAAAATCAAAACCAACCAATGAACTACTGCCAATGGTGAGCGTTTGCTAGTATGTATCATGTACTCCGTCTGTCCATGTATATAGGGCTTAATGCATTTTTTGAGACTAACTTTGGCCCTGTTTGGATCCATGGGTTAGAGTTAGTTTGAGCTGGTTGGGGCTCAAATAGAACTAAAGTATCCAAACATGAGGGTTAAATTGGAGCAAGTTAGACTTGTTCGGTTGAACCGCCCCCTAGGTGTTTGGAGAGGAATTGGCCAGCGCGAGGAAGTTCTATAGGTGGGCAGGCGGCTTGTAAGCAAAAGTTTCTCCTCGCGCTGCGAGCCACCGCACACGCGTTGGCGAGGGAGAAGGCGTAGTAAGCAAGCTTCTCATCGTTCTGCGAGTTGACGGGACACATCAAAGTTATTTAGTACGTAGTCTCTCCAAAAAAGGGTTGACCATGTCATGGCTACCATCCTGTGCTCCGTCGTTGAGTACGTGCACTATTCACGTGCCATCAAGGAGAAAAAATATTGCGTAGTACTAGGTGCCATCGAAGTGCACGACTCACTTACGCACTACTTATTTGATTATCTCCATTTTCTTGCATGACACATGCACCTTCATGCTAGATGTCTCGCGTGTTGGCAAATGATGAACAAAGCTCACATCAAAAAAAAGAGAGTGGAAGAACATAGATTCCCAACGACCGAGAAGGAGCAAGGAACCTCATGGTGGAGCATCTGCACTCATAATATTTTATATTATTCAGCAATATAAAATCAACCAATCATCTCCATAGTGGACTGGAAGAGTACGAAACACGATAGCCCAGTGTACTTACATCATACTAGTACATGGCTAACCCATGCTATCACCATATTTCTTGGCTTCCATGCGACACCTAGCTCTAGTAATCCAGCAGCCCGTGTTGCTTCTCACTCCTCGTCTCTCTCAAAGTGCAGCGGGCTAGCGTTTTGCCGTCTATTGAGGTCGGTTAACTCATCACATGTTAGTGACATGCCAAGAGCATTCTAAAAAAATAGTACTATACTCTATTGTTATGCCAAGAAGAGGAAGCGCTTTGACCGACGGACCAAATGAGACAGGTGTGCCTGCCTTGAGTGGGTCCAGTTTCTTGTTTTGAACTCGTCAAGAACACTTAGTTTTGAATATTGATAAGATTTTATATAGGGCCTAATGTATTCTTCTAGGATGCCTTTGACTATTGATAAGATTTTGTGTAATCTGAAAATTATATCATTCGAAGATCCTTTCATGTTCCATTTTCAAAAAAAAACATCCTTTCACATACGAATTTGACTGTATGCTTTGAGCAGCTTGCATGTCCTATACTGCTTCTGTTTGGATACTCTAACTTAGCTAGAGGTTAGACTAACTCATGACTAACCCTGATTTAACTATAGCCAAAGAGGTGTTTCGGTGACAAGGTTAGCTTGATAATAAATGCACTTGCTGGAGAGAGAAAAGTGATTTTTCAGTGGGCCCAATGAGAACTATCTCCAATTAGCACCTCTTGGGTGGGATAGTTTTTTTGGTGGGTTCAGTGCAACTTGCTCCGATTTAACCCTCATGCTTGGATACTTTAGGGCTATTTGAGCCCCAACTAGCTCAAACTAACTCTAACCCATGGATCCAAACAGGGCCAAATTTAGTCTCAGAAAACGCATTAAGCCCTATATACATGGACAGACGAAGTACATGATACATACTAGCAAACGCTCACCAGTAGTAGTAGTTCATTGGTTGGTTTCGTTTTTTGATTCAGTTGCAGCTACCGTCCAATATTCGCGTGTGGTTGTTTCTAGAATAAAAAAAGGAGGTACCCCTACTTATGTTACTCCCACTACGCCTAGCCTAAGATTAGTAGGTGACCTTCCGCTTGGCTCTTCGCCTCTTCCGGAATTTGATGGTTCTATAGTAGTACTTCTGGCAATCTGACACTAAATGAACTGTTGCACGTCCACCGCTTGTAAGCAAAAGTTTCTCCTTGTGCTACGAGCCACCGCGCACACGTTGGTGAGGGAGAAGCGGTAGTAAGCAAGCTTATCGTCGTTCTGTGAGTTGAGGGGACACATCAAAATTATTTAGTACGTACTCTCTCCAAAAAAGGGTTGACCATGTCATGGCTACAATCACGTGCTCCGTCGTTGAGTACATGCACTATTCATGTGCCATCGAGGAGAAAAAATATTGCGTAGTAGGTGCCATCAAAGTGCATGACTCACTTATGCACTGCTTATCTGATTATCTCCATTTTCTTGCATGACACGTGCACCTTGATGCTAGATGTCTCGCATGTTGGCAAAATGATGAACAAAGCTCACGTAAAAAAAGAGTTGAAGAACAAGATTCCCGACGACCGATAAGGAGCAAGGAACCTCGCGGTGGAGCATCTGCAAGGAACCTTGCGCGTTTTCCCCTGTTTTTTGTCGCCTGCCCACCTATAAACAAATAAAAGAACATGAACTCTTTGCTAACCACTAGAGACGATACATCAGGATGCTAAGTTGAAGATGTTTTATAGTTTATATTGACAACCACGCAACAAGCCACGCATGTACAGGACGCATGCAGCCACGCATGTACACACGCCAACGCACTAACTCCATCTGATCCAACTCATGCACATACGCGCACAACATGGAGCACACAACGCACTACACAACACGTGCATGCACACATACTCGGCCGCAAAGTGCACGTGAATAACACATGCATGCGCACACACTCGGCTGCATGGAGGCATGCACCATCTGCGGTGATGTCCGGTTCGTCGTGCTACGGCGAAGCTCCCACACAATGGAGCCTACGCATCTCTTGCAACACCTATTTGCCGTCGTTGCTCAACGACTAGTCGGAGACGAAGACGACCGCAGCCTCGGCCTTAGAGCTAGCACCAATGGAAAAAAATGCACGTTGCACGCACACGAGCATGTACGGAGTCCCACGACGTGGTGCGTCCCCAGCTGCCTCTACTCCTTTTGTGCACGTTGTCTATCAAGGCGGCTACATGCCAAATGATGACGTGGGTGAGATCTTCTAGCACTCAGATGATGACGAGGAAAATTATGAGACTACCCACAGGGGGAGTAACATAGGTAGCAACATCACACATGTCTAGATAAAGTGGATGATGTGTCAAGCAATAAATGAAGAAAGAGAGGAAAGTAGTAACATCACACATATCAAGGCAAGATGTGTCTATAGCCTAATAAATGAAGTGTTGCGTGTTACCACAGATATGTTACTATAAAGGTAGTAACATAGACTAGTAACATGAGCATGTTACTAGTGTATGTTACTCACCATTATGGCTAGTTAGTCTGAGACTATCCACAATGGTGAGTAACATACACTAGTAACATACACATATCCGTAGACTATGTTACTACCTTCATAGTGGGTAGTAACATAAGTGTGGTAACATGCAAAACTTCATTTATTAGGTTATAGACTCATATTGCATTGGGACATGTGATGTTACAGTAACTAGCTAAGTTACTATAACTACCTCTCTCCTCATTAACTCGCTGCCACAAAAGCAAATTTGCTGAGTTGGACTCGATGTTACTGCTGAAGTTACTCCCACTGTGGCTAGTCTGATGGGGGTGTCTCCAACAGTGTTCCTCGGCTCGCGCCTCTTGCATCAAGGTGGTCGAGCTTGGAGTCATTCATCTGGTACATGTGGCATCTTAGATCTGGACACAAGGTGACGTACACTGTCAAGGTCCAAGGTCAAGGGGGTGCTAAGTGCTAAGTGCTTAGATGTGCTTAGATGAGGTGCTTAGTGCATTAAATGGCTTAGCAACTCAAGCCTCCAATGCATAGTTGCTTAGTTTGTTGTTGCTAAGCTTGCTTCATTTAATTAGCTATAGACTCAAAACTGTCTTTCCATCATTTCTTCCCGCGGTCACCAAACTAGTCTCTCTCTTATTAATTAACTTGCCACGTCATATTTTATGCCTACGTGGCAGGCTTAGAAGCTATACATGGTGGAGCACAGGGAGAGGCCAAGGCTGGTCATAGTGGGGAGTAACTTACACTGTAACATGTTACTACGTTACTCTAAACATCTCTATAAACCGGAAAGGAGGGAGTAGTAACATAAACTAGTTCCATATGCATGAAACTACTAGTGAGTATGGGAGCACATGAAATTTCCCCGTCCGGACCAATCCCAAGTTGGCTTCTCACCTTCTTGGCCCAACAAAAACCCCTCCCCCCTCCCGCGCGCGCTTCCCGCCTGGCGCCAGCTGAGCCCGCCGCTCCACATTGATGGCAAGTCAGGGTGACACGACCTCACACTGCTTCTGCCATTGAAGCGGTGCGCCGACAAAGGGCACCGTCCGCTGCACGCTCGACATTCCAGACTACATAGTGGAGAGTAACTTTAGAGAAAGTACTACAATTATATGACATAAGCAGGCTATAAGGATTTAAATATAGTATTTGTGCTTAATTGAAGGAGAGAGAAGAGAAGCGGGTTGTAAACTTGTAGTCGGTTGTAGCAGGAGCCCCAACATACTTTGTGAGACAAAAAGGTGGGGCCATTATTAATGATATAGTATTATAGTAAAGGGACTAACTATTGTACTAGCAGGCTATTAGGTTGGTTCTAGATGATGTGTCAACTTCATATAGCCGGATGTTGGCTATACTATTAACCATGCTCTAAGTGTGGTGTGAGTGGGACTAAAGTTTAGTCCCATACCGCTAGGTGGGTGTGAGTTGCACCACTTTATAATGTGATCTATTCTAGCATTTGCATGAGCATGATAATAGGAAACCTACACGCGCGCTCTTCGGGAATGAGCCTGTCTAAGGACAAAAGCTATCCACATGGTCTATATATTTGTTGGTCAGAAAATTTATTTTAAGTCATTATTTAATAATTAACGGACACCTTAATTACTCAGTTTTTTAGACAAACCTTGGTGGGGCTATTATTGACTTGGTCATGGGGCTTGGGGGCCATAGGCCTACTATTATACTTGGGCTTACTCGCACGACCGACCTGACATGCTCTACCCTAGCCGCTGATGTATCATATGGTTTCGCACCGTTCTAGATCTTAGCGCCGCCACACAATTCTTCTCCAGCCCTCCTTCTGGCGTGCACCGCAAGAAGGGACAATAGTCCTCCGTACCTCGCCTTTCATGATCCTGTACGGGAGAGGGGCGATCAGGTTTTTGGGGAGCACACTCCTGTGACTGCTGGCAGCGACGACTTCCTCAACGACAGTATTCTTCCTCGACCTCGGTAACCTCTTCATCAATGACATGAGTGACAACATCAACCATAGCGGGTCTGCTCCGGCTATATAGTATGTGATTGTGTCCTCCTGGTTTAGTCTGCATCATTACTTTGATCTTTGCAATTGTTGTCATGATCTATTTACTGTTGATTCGGATTAAACCACATAATAAATTGCTCATATATTCAACAATCCAATCCAAAACCTGATTATAGGCAATTTACTCTGAGTGGTTTTGTTGCGCTTTTGAAGCCGCCTACTTTTAAGGGGGTGCAATATAAAAGGTGGCGCACAAGAGCAGTATATTGGTTTCAGACCATGTACTGCTATGACGCCACGAAGGGTAAGCCTGGGGGCGATCTTAATCCTACACAACAGGAAGCTTTTGAGAACATGGATACCCTCTTCAAAGCCGCCCTGCTGAGTGTTCTTGATGATTCCATTGTGGATTCATATATGTCGTTTGATAGCGTCAAAGAAATGTGGGCTACGCTCGAGGCCATGTTTGGGGCCTTGGGCGCTGGCAACGAGTTGTATGTCATGAAGCAATTCTATGACTACAAGATGACTAATGAGCGCTCTGTTGTTCAGCAGACTCATGAGATACAGTCACTCTCAAAGGAACTTGAGTACTTTAAGTGTGTGTTGCCGGACAAATTTGTTGCCAGGACCATCATTGCCAAGCTTCCACCTTCGTGGAACGATTTTGCTACTTCTCTGAAAAACAAGAGACATGAGTTTTCTGTTTTGGATCTCATTAACGCTCTTGATTTTGAAGAGAAGGCGAGAGCAAAAGATACATGTGCTTGGGTCGCTGAGGGAGCTTCTAGTGCCCACATGCTACACGAGAAGAACTTCCAGCCCAACCAGCCCCAAAACAACAAGAACAAATCTCAGGGGAAAGGCAAGTTTGATGCAAAGAACAAGCCATCACATTCTACCAGCTTCAAGAAGAATTCTCATAACGGGAAGGGATACAGACCTCAATTTTGGTAGCACCACAAAAAATTTATATGGCTTCATCTACCTGCTGTCAGCTACCTCATGGTGCTCCAGGTATTCCTACATTCGTAACTAGGTACAATGACCACCGCAAGATGAAATAAGCTTATTTGTACGTTGACTTGCTGATTGCAGTGCGGAACGATCCTGTCATGTGTGGAGGAGCAAACAAGCAGTGCAGCCGAAGGTGGAAATCAACCAAGGACTTATGAAACTATATATAATCTTCCTCAGGCAGGTCAGTATCCCCTTCGTCCAAATGATCGTGCTTTGTCATGCCGAGCTATTGATATGTGCTACTGTTTTGCAACACCATTTAAGTATAGATATTGTTTTCCTATCTTTTCATATTCAGGACAATGAAGATGATTTCAGGGGAACTGCACAATATGGACTCATGTTGAGTCATCTCTATGGCCTCATGTGTTTGCTGTAAATGTGTCAGCATCAATTGCAAGATGAGGCAGCTAGCTAGCTATGGAGTTGCCAACATGCTCAAAGTGCTCGCAACATTGAGAAGAAACAAGCATGCCCAGGAAATTAATGCGTGCGCAAGGAGGCCTGATGTCTACTACCCAACCTTCTTCTTGCGGACGTTGTTGGGCCTGCAAGTGCACAGGTTTTTAGGACAGTAGCAAATTTCCCTCAAGTGGATGACCTAAGGTTTATCAATTCGTGGGAGGCGTAGGATGAAGACGGTCTCTCTCAAACAACCCTGCAACCAAATCAAAAAGAGTCTCTTGTGTCCCCAACACACCCAATACAATAGTAAATTGTATAGGTGCACTAGTTCGGCGAAGAGGAGGTGATACAAGTGCAATATGGATGGTAGATATAGGTTTTTGTATTCTAAAAATATAAAAACAGCAAGGTAACTAATGGTAAAAGTGAGCGTAAACGGTATTTCAATGATAGGAAACAAGGCATAGGGTTCATACTTTCACTAGTGCAAGTTCTCTCAACAATAATAACATAGATAGATCATATAACAAGCCCTCAACATGCAACAAAGAGTCACTCCAAAGCCACTAATAGCAGAGAACAAACGAAGAGATTATGGTAGGGTACGAAACCACCTCAAAGTTATTCTTTCGGATCGATCTATTCAAGAGTTCGTACTAGAATAACATCTTAAGACACAAATCAACCAAAATCCTAATGTCACCTAGATACTCCATTGTCACCTCAGGTATCCGTGGGCATGATTATACGATATGCATCACACAATCTCAGATTCATCCAACCAACACAAAGTACTTCAAAGAGTGCCCCAAAGTTTCTACCGGAGAGTCAAGAAAACGTGTGCCAACCCCTATGCATAGGTTTGTGAGCGGAACCCGTAAGTTGGTCACCAAAACATACATCAAGTGGCACGTGATATCCCATTGTCACCACAGATAAACACGGCAAGACATACATCAAGTGTTCTCATCATACAGACTCAATCCAATAAGATAACTTCAAGGGGGAAACGCAATTCATCACAAGAGAGTAGAGAGGGAGAAACATCACAAGATCCAACTATAATAGCAAAGCTCGTGATACATCAAGATCGTTACACCCAAGAACACGAGAGAGAGAGAGAGATTAAACACCCAAGAACATGGAGAACGCCGGGATGATGAAGATGGCCACCGGTGATGGGTTCCCCCTCCGGCAGGGTGCCGGAACGGACTCCCGAGAGGTTTTTGGTGGCTACAGAGGCTTGCGACGGCGGAACTCCCGATCTATCTTCTGTTCTGGAAGTTTTAGGGTACGTGGAGTTATATAGGCGGAAGAAGCACGTCAGGGGAGCCACGAGGGCCCCACGAGGCAGGGGGGCGCGCCCCCACCCTCGTGTCTTCCTTGTTCCTTTGTTGACGTGGGTTCCAAGTCCATCGGGTGGCTTTCGTTCCAAAAATAACTTCTCTAGTTGATTTCGTTCCGTTTCGACTCTGTCTGATATTCCTTTTCTTCAAAACACTAAAATAGGCAAAAAAACAGCAAATCTGGGCTGGGCCTCCGGTTAATAGGATAGTCCCAAAAGTAATATAAAAGTGGAAAATAAAGCCCAATATTGCCCAAAACAGTAGATAATATAGCATGGAGCAATCAAAAATTATAGATACGTTGGAGACGTATCAAGCATCCCCAAGCTTAATTCCTGCTCGTCCTCGAGTAGGTAAATGATACAAAAGAACTTTTGATGCGGAGTGCTACTTGGCATAATTTCAATGTAATTCTTCTTAATCGTGGTATGAATATTCAGATCCGAAAGATTCAAGATAAAAGTTCATATTGGAATAGAAATAATAATACTTCAAGCATACTAACAAAGCAATTATGTCTTCTCAAAATAACATGGCCAAAGAAAGTTCATCCCTACAAAATCATATAGTTTAGTCATGCTCCATTTTTGTCACACAAGAATGCTCTCATCATGCACAACCCTGATGACAAGCCAAGCAATTGTTTCATACTTTAGTAATCTCAAACCTATAAACTCTCACGCAATATATGAGCGCGAGCCATGGACATAGCACTATGGGTGGAATAGAATATAACGATGGGGGTTATGTGGAGAAGACAAAAAAGGAGAAGGTCTCACATCAACAAGGCTAATCAACGAGCTATGGAGATGCCCATCAATTGATGTTAATGTAAGGGGTAGGGATTGCCATGCAACGGATGCACTAGAGCTATAAATGTATGAAATCTCAACAAAAGAAACTAAGTGGGTGTGCATCCAACTTGCTTGCTCACGAAGACTTAGGGCATTTGAGAAAGCCCATCGTTGGAATATACAAGACAAGTTCTATAATGAAAAATTCCCGCTAGTATATGAAAGTGACAAAACAAGAGACTCTCTATCATGAAGATTATGGTGCTACTTTGAAGCACAAGTGCGGTAAAAGGATAGTAACATTGTCCCTTCTCTCTTTTTCTCTCATTTTTTTTGGGCTCTTTGGCCTCTTTTTTTTGTGGGATCTTTGGCCTCTTTTTTTTATTTGACCTCACATGGGACAATGTCTAATAATGATGATCATCACACTTCTATTTATTTACAATTCAATGATTACAACTCGATACTAGAACAAAGTATGACTCTATATGAATGCCTCCGGCGGTGTACCGGGATATGCAATGATTCAAGAGTGACATGTATGAAAGGATTATGAACGGTGGCTTTCCCACAAATACTATACCAACTACATGATCATGCTAAGCAATATGACAATGATGAATGTGTCATGAAGAACGGTATGGTGGAAAGTTGCATGGCAATATATCTCGGAATGGCTATGGAAATGCCATAATAGGTAGGTATGGTGGCTGTTTTGAGGAAGATATAAGGAGGTTTATGTGTGAAAGAGCGTATCATATCACGGGGTTTGGACGCACTAGCGAAGTTTGCACCAACTCTCAATGTGAGAAAGGGCAATGCATGTACCGAAGAGGCTAGCAATGATGGAAGGGTGAGAGTGCGTACAATCCATGCACTCAACATTAGTCATAAAGAACTCACATACTTATTGCAAAAATCTACAAGCCATCAAAAACCAAAGCACTACGCGCATGCTCCTAGGGGGATATATTGGTAGGAAAAGACCATCGCTCGTCCCCGACCGCCACTCATAAGGAGGACAATCAAATAATACCTCATGTTTCAAATTTGTTACATAACGTTTACCTTACGTGCATGCTACGGGAGTTGCAAACTTCAACACAAGTATTTCTCAAATTCACAACTACTCAACTAGCATGACTCTAATATTATCACCTCCATATCTCAAAGCATGACTCTAATTCATAACGTTACGAAGTGTTCGCTGCGCCGAAGAAGGCGGTAAAGAGGTAATGCCTTTTGTCCTAATCGGGAGATAAAGTGGCTTAGGGCAGCCATGCACCCAGCTAGTTTCTGGATATGCTTGAGGTCTGTTGGGATAGCCAACTACGACAGAGCTCGGATTTTTGCCAGATTCACTTCAATTCCTCTATTGGAAACAATGAAGCTGAGAAGCTTTCCGGAGGGCACGCCGAAAACACACTTTTCTGGGTTTAGCTTGATGTCGTATGTCTGGAGGTTAACGAACGTAAGCCTCAAGTCATCTATTAAGGTTTTGACGTGTCTTGTTTTTATGACCACGTTGTCCACATATGCCTCCACTGTTTGCCGATTTGCTTCTCCAGGCATGTTTGAATCATGCGTTGATAGGTTGCGCCGACATTTTTAAGCCTGAAAGGCATAGTGTTGAAGCAGAAAGGACCATATGGTGTTATGAAGGCCGTTGCAGCTTGGTGAGACTCTGCCGTTTTTATTTGATGGTATCCAAGTATGCTTCGAGGAAACATAGTGAGTCGTGTCCTGCGGTGGCGTCGATTATTTGGTCGATGCGAGGGAGGGGGAAGGGATCCTTGGGGCAAGCCTTGTTGAGGTCTTTGAAGTCGACACATAGGCGCCAGGACTGGTCCTTCTTCGGTACCATTACCAGGTTTGCCAGCCAGTCCGGATGCTTGATATCTCTGATGAATCCGGCCTCAAGTAGCTTGGCTAGCTCTTCTCCCATGGCTTGCCGTTTAGGCTCTAAGAAGCGCCTAAGAGTCTATTTGACTGGCTTGTATCCTTTTAGTATGTTGAGTCTGTGTTCGGCCAGCTCGCGTGGGATGCCTGGCGTGTCTAAAGGATGCCACGCAAAAATGTCCCAATTCTCGCATAGGAATTCGCGTAGTGCGGCGTCCATTGTGGGACTCAACTGTGTCTCGATGGAAGCTGTCTTCGTGGGGTCCGTTGGATGGACCTGGAATTTGACTATCTCGTCTGCGGGTTTAAACGATGTGGACTTGGGTCGTTTGTCGAGTATCACGTCGTCCCTGTCCACTGTGGTGTGCAGCGTTGTTAGTTCTTCGGCCGCTAGGGCTTCAGATAATGCCTCGAGGGCAAGGGCTGCAGTTTTATTTTCGGCGCGGAGTGCGACGTCCGGGTCATTGGCTAGAGTGATGATTCCATTGGGTCCGGGCATTTTAAGCTTCATGTATCCATAATGTGGTATAGCTTGAAAGCTTGTGAATGCGTCCCACCCTAAAAGGGCATGGTATCCGCTGCTGAAAGGAGCCACTTGGAATGTGATTTCTTCGGACTTGTAATTCTCCGGGGTGCCGTATACTACATCGAGTGTGTCGCTCTGCTCAATGCGTCTTTTGTCCATTTCCATCTTGCTGAGTGTTTCTTCATAGATCAAGTTTAGTCCACTTCCGCCATCCATGAGTACTTTAGTGAGCCAAAAGCCATCCACGATTGGGCTAAGGACCAATGCGGCAGGTGCCCGGACTATCTGGAATTAGGGTTCATCACTGGCACTGAAAGTTATAGAAGTGTCGTTCCACGGGTTTATTTTTGCCACGTGGTAAATTTCGGCGAGATTTCGATGGGCTCGCTTGCGCCTATTATTTGAGGCGAAAGTCTTGAAGATTGTCAGTACCGTATTGTTTTCTTTGGCGGGATGTTGTTCTGCTTTATGGCTTACTAGAAGATCCTCGCCACTTTTTGCTACCTGCCGGAGTATCCAACATGCTCTAAGGCTATGTGTTGGTGTAGTGTCCGGCGAGCTGTGGAGTTTGCATGGCCCATTGAGCCATTCTTCCAATATGGTTCCACGCCCTGGGGTGGGCTTTGGTTTCTTGGGGATTGGATCGGCTGACTTATGGGAGTTTGCCCGTTTAGTTCGGACAAAGGTTTTGGTGAGAGCCGGACTATCCCAAAATTATGTTTGGGCTTTCCAGGTACTTTCCATCGCATAGTACTTCTGGACTATGGCTGCTAAGTCAGCAAAGTGTACTATGTCACGACGACTTATAGCATTAAGGATCCCTTTGTTCGTGCATTTTTTGCAAAAATTTGAAATTGCGTCCTCCTCGCGATAGTCCTTGACCTTGTTTATCACAAGGAGGAATCTGCCCAGTAGCGACGTACTGTCTCTTGTGGCTCTTATCTGATATGGGAGAGATGGTTTAAGCCTGGGTGGGTGGGAGTAGCTGAATCTGGATTCTGATCCGATCTAACGCCCTGGGGCAGGGGAGCTCCCGGGCTCGACGTCTTGGGTTCCGGGATGTTGCCCCATTTCTCCGACCCGTTTCCCGATTCTAAGCTCGGGATCTGGGTCGTTTCCTCCCGCGAACAGGTATCCGGCTCAGCGAGCTCGGTGATCCGGACATAGTTCGTCCTCAGAATAGAGGGACGGTCCATATGTGGCTCCTCCACTACCGCTATCTCGTGGGTGACCGGCGGGGATTTAATATCCCTCTGGTCGGGTTTAAGCCCAATCCGGTCATAGTCTGTAGCGACTCCCAAAGCGGCGATACGAACCAAGAGCTCATTAAGGGAGGAGAGCTCTATTGGATCCATCTGTTCGGCGAGTTCCGAATTGATGTGGAGGCTATTCGTGATGACCCAAGAGGTCATCGTCGACGCGACAGCCGACTGGGCGGCCATGATGAAGCCATCTAGTCGGAGAGTTTGGCCTACAGCAAGAGCTCCCCTAGAGGTTATGTTGTTCTTGACAACAAGACGGGCCATCAATCCTTGCAGCGACGACACAGAGGAACTCTCAATGAATGCACCAATGTCGGTGTCAAAACCGGCGGATCTCGGGTAGGGGGTCCTGATCTATGCGTCTAAGGCTAATGGTAACAGGAGGTAAGGGACACAATGTTTACCAAGGTTTGGGCCCTCTCGATGGAGGTAAAACCCTACTTCCTGCTTGATTGTTATTGATGATATGAGTGTTACAAGAGTTGATCTACCACAAGACCGTAGAGGCTAAACCCTAGAAGCTAGCCTATGATGATTATGAATGTTGTGATCGTCCTCATACGGACTGAACCCTCCGGTTTATATAGACATCGGAGGGGGCTAGGGTTTACATGGAGTCGGTTACAAAGAAGGAAATATAATATCCGAATCGCCAAGCTTGTCTTCCACGCAAAGGAGAGTCCCATCCTGACACGGGATGAAGTCTTGAGTCTTGTATCTTCACGGTCGAACAGTCCGGCCAAAGTATATAGTCCGGCTGTCCGGATACCCCCTCAAAAGGCGCCAACAAACTCATGACACAGATCTACCCAAGATGAAATGGAGTCTACCAGCAAGTGCATCAACCATGACATAACATTGGGCTTGAGTGCCAACGGAAAGTAATTGGCAAGCACCTTGCCGTCGAGGGCCCCAGCAGCTTGCATCGCGATGGTGTAGATGCTGAGGAACTACAACGGATGAGTCTTGTCGTTGTACTTTTCGCCAACATAGGGCTTGAACGTGCGGTGGGAGGGCCACTAGAACCGCCGTAGCTCATGGGTGAAGGCCGGACAACCTACCTCGTAAGGTAGGCCACCGTAGCCTCCCGGTGCTGGGTGATCCATGGTGGGCCCTGCCCGCCTGTCCGACTGGTGGCGCGCGTCATGTCGGCGCTCGATGGTGGTTCGAGCATCTTCATGAACTTGCTCCCGAAGAACTTGGTGTTGGTCGCAGTGGGTTCGCGGGTTGGACGGTGCTATGGAGATATCATCACGAGCGTCCTCGTGACGGACCGGCACCCGCAGTGGTTGGGATGGAGGAGGGGAGTGCATCGTGGCTGCATCGCCTCCGGCCCGGCCTCTGCTGGCATGCGGTGGCCCGATGGAGCGACGGCCTATGGGTCCCGCTGGTCGCAAATCATCGTTGTTGGCGATGCCGACGAGGCTCCGGACGGTGGCCCTCCATTCATCAAGCTTATCCGTGGCGGGAGGAAAATCGAGGAGCAGTTGCGCGCGTGATAGGGCTTCTGCTGGCGTGGGTGGCGGCGAAAGCTGGGTGGACCGCGATGCGCCTCGACTTGTAACCACGTTAGAAGGAGCCGCGTCACGGCCCCGCAGTCGTTCGCCATCCCCGTCAGCACCTCGGCGCGCATGTTGGCCTTCCTCATTATGTGAAGGGCGCGTGGGACTCTTCCCAGGATGGCGCCCAGGGTAAACAGCAGGGCGGCGCTGCTCGTCACACACAAACTAAGAAAAGGCGCCGTGGGCGCTGGTGTTGGCGTCTTGGAGGCCGCCGCGCCGCCGTCTGGCGGGATGACGGTGCCCCTAGAGTGCCCCGCATCGCCTGCGGGGGGCCCGACTCCGTCTATGGAGCCCGCGACTGGTGGCTCGTCGCCTGGCGCGCGAACGATGCCACTCGCCAGGCCTAGACTTCCAGGGTGATGTGGATGTTCGCGGGTCGCACCACGGGTTCTCTCCGCGACTGGCCCGCTACTGGTCTGCGCCGGTACTGGCAATCCGGTCCCGGACGAACCGATCACCGCGGTCATCCTCTTCTTAGGAGCCATGGCGATGAAGAACAACTAGGTCAACTGCTGGACCAGATCCTCACAATTGCGCGCCCCCTACCTGGCACGCCAAAGATGTCGGTGGGAAATGACACCTATGGGATCACAAGAATCCCTACTACGGTTGCGGGGCGCGGGGTTGTGAGAAGAGCAGGATTAGTAATTGACATGGGGATCGTTTACCCATGTTCGGGCCGCGAGGATGCGTAAAACCATAGTCCTGCTTGGTGGATGTATTGAGTGTTCTTGAGCTCTCGAACTAGCTACGGATGCTCCGTGGTTCGAAAGAGCCGAATCCTTTTCCTTTATGCCATGGGCCTCCTTTTATAGGCGAAAGGGGCTGCCACAGTGGCACACAGGAGGTGGAAAGAGCCTACAGTATTACGAGATTATCGCTCGTATTACAGGACAAGATGCATTTAATGCATGGCTTAGGTGTCCCTTCACTTTATCGGGGATGGGAGCGAGGCCCGTCCCGTCCATCGCCGCTCCTCCTCGCTTCGACACGCGCCCTGGCCAGCGATGCATGCGGTGCCATGTAGGCAGGCAAGCAACTGAGGTGGCGCGGTGGTGGAGCCGCCGTGAAGATCTGCATGCTGCCACGCAGGTGTGTGCTGAGTTGGCCTGGAAGCTGCATGTTGCCACGTAGGTTCCTGCCCAGCTGGTTGGGCTGGAAGCTGCATGCGAACGGCGGCAGGAACATGGTTGGTGCGGGCCTGGCGGTGGCCCTGCTGTCGCCTCTGGGAAGGGTCTTGTCATGTGGCCCGACAAGGGTCTTGCCGGGTGGCCCGGCAAGGGCCCTGCCGTGGCGCGCTGGCGTCCCCGGCAAGGATCTTGCCGGGGGTCTTGTGGGTTTCTTCAGTAAGGATCTTGATGGGGAGTGTTGCCTTCCAATCCTAGTCTGATCTTGAGTATTCTTTGTCTTCACAAAGATCTGCATGCCTCCTGAGCCCTGGCCCAGCATGGTCGTTGGTGTTGGAGACCGTGGCTCGAGGGTGGCCCGCTCCATTCGTGTGGGCGAGCTGCCCCGGCAAGGGGCTTGCCAGGGCTACGGAGGCTGCCCCCGATAAGGGTCTTCCCGGGGAAACCTACTTCGTCAATCTGCACTTTGTGGCCTTGGTCCTTGATGTTGCCTTGTTTGTCTCGAGCCTTCGGCTTCCTTCCGGCTTCCCTGCTTTGCCCTGCCATGTGCGGCCATGGCGCGTGGCTCCGACTGCCCGTGCACAAGTAAAGGGTCAAAAGGAGAGCCCCTACTTTTATACACCGACAGGAGGGCTCTGGATCGGAATTCGGGAGCAGCGGCCCATTCCGTGCCGCGCGGCTCAGTGATGTAAAACCACTACTGCTGCCACTCCTTGACGGAATCATTGAAAGTACCTGTTGGCCATGTGACGTTGGGCATCTTGCTCACCATGGCGCCTCCGCACTCGGCGTTCTCGCCGCTCACTACCTTGGGCTTCACATTAAAAACCTTCAGCCATAAGTCGAAGTGTGGCGAGATGCGAAGAAAGGCCTCGCACATGACGATGAATGTCGAGATGTTGAGGATGGAATTGGGGGATAAATCATGAAAATCGATCCTGTAATAATACATGATGCCGCAAACGAATGACTGGAGGGGAAACCCTAGCCCGCAGACCAAATGAGGGAGAAATACAACCATCTCCTGGGGTTCCGGAGTAGGGACGATCTGTCCCGCCGTCGAAAGACAGTGGCCGATTTTCTTGGCCAGATACCCGGCCTCCCGAAGCTTTTTGACATCCTTCTCCCGGACGGTAGAGGCCATCCACTTGCCTCCTGCTCCAGATCTGGACATCTTTGTAAGACCCTTTTGGGCGGAGAAGATGAACGCTTGGGCGCTAGGGCTCGAGCGAGGGGGAATGGATGAGCAGAGGAAGAAGAAGGCGTGGGTGAAAAAGGGAGTCCTTATCCCCTTATAAAGGCAGCAGGGATCCTACGCCTCCCCACTTGCCCGGTAAACTTGCTTATTCCCCAAGCGCCGCGTTGATGGTGCGGTTGGGTTACCCACACCCGTATTGATGAGAATCCCGTGATGAGGGGACACGATCTCTGCTTCGACAAGACGTGCCAATAAAACCGCCTCGCGATATGAGCGGTGGCAGGTTGAGAAAAACGGTTCACATAATGATCGGGCCGCGGCGTGATGTCACGCTATGAAAAGTTGTCAGCAGATTGGATTTGTGGAATATTGTGCTCTCTATGGTGGTAAGTGGAAATTATTCTGCACAGCCGGACACGATCCTCATATTCAAGATCCTCTATGGAGTATTCGGAGAAGGAACCCGCCTTGCAATGCCGAAGACAATCTGCGCACCGGACTCATCGTCATTGAAGCCTGGTTCAGGGGCTGCTGAGGGACTCCTGGATTAGGGGGTCCTCGGACAGCTGGACTATATACTTTGGCCGGACTGTTGGACTATGAAGATACAAGATTGAAGACTTCGTCTCGCGTCCAGGTGGGACTCTCCTTTGCGTGGAAGGCAAGCTTGGCAATTTGGATATGTAGATCGCCTTCTCTGTAACCGACTCTGTGTAACACTAGCCCCCTCTGGTGTCTATATAAACCGGAGGGTTTAGTCCGTAGGACAACAACAATCATAATTATATGCTAGCTTCTAGGGTTTAGCCTCTACAATCTCGTGGTAGATCAACTCTTGTAATACTCATATCATCAAGATCAATCAAGCAGGAAGTAGGGTATTACCTCCATCGAGAGGGTGCGAACCTGGGTAAACATTGTGTTCCTCGCCTCCTGTTACCATTAGCCTTAGACGCACAGTTCGGGACCCCCTACCCGAGATCTGCTAGTTTGACACCGACAACGGCGGCCGAACGGGGGGTCATGACGAAGCTGCCTAGTCGGAGGGTTTGGCCTAAAGCCAGGGCTCCCCCCGAGGCGATGTTGTCCTTGATAACAAGGCGAGCCATCAAACCTATCTTTTCAATGTCACAGTGGAACTCTCAATGAAAGCACCAATGTCGCTGTCAAAACCGGCGAATCTCGGGTAGGGGGTCCCGAACTGTGCGTCTAAGGATAATGGTAACAGGAGGCAGGGGACACGATGTTTACCCAGGTTTGGGCCCTCTTGATGGATGTAATACCCTCTTGATTGATCTTGATGATATGAGTATTACAAGAGTTGATCTACCACGAGATCATAGAGGCTAAACCCTAGAAGCTAGCCTATGATTATGATTGTCATTGTCCTACGGACTAAACCCTCCGGTTTATATAGACACCGGAGGGGGCTAGGGTTACACAGAGTCGGTTAGAGGGAAGGAAATCTACATATCCGAATTGCCAAGCTTGCCTTCCACGCAAAGGAGAGTCACATCCGGACACGGAACGAAGTCTTCAATCTTGTATCTTCATAGTCCGATAGTCCGGCGTAAGCATATAGTCCGGCTGTCTGAGGACCCCCTAATCCACGAGTCCCTCAGATCCTACGGCCCGTAGAAGGCCCATGGATCATACGACCCGCAGGAGGCCCATGGTTACAACAGTCTGTGTGTTGCCATGATTATTTTGGCCTAGTTACCAAAAATAGGATATTGTGGCCACTAGAAAAACACAGAAAAGGAACTGCAGTGACTACAAGCAAACAGCTAAAGAAGGCAATAAGGAAATAAATAAGCAAGCAATTAACGCTAGCCTATTACCGCTATTACACATATTACATCCACTGGGCATCAAAGTTCGCCACCAGTGCAAATATAGGGAGCAAAGCAGCATATTACATACATTGGCCGTCAAAATTGGCCACCAGTGCAAATAAATGCGGCAAAAAAACAAGATCATAACTGAAACAACTTCAAAAGAGCTCAAGAAATGTTATCCTGGGTATCCACCATGCTGGCAATAAGCTTAGCAAGCTTATTAGCTTTGTCCTGTTTGGTGCTAAAATCCTCCAACGCTTGCTATTGCACCAAAAAGTATGCATTTGAATGCTCCAGGGACTTCCGCAGTCCTTCTGCTTCTTGTCGCAGCACAGCTAATCGATGTCTTTCAGATTGTAGTTGAGACTCAAGAAACCAAACTGATTCAGACAGTGAGTTTGAATAGCTTGTTCAAGCGGTAGTGGCCAGTAACTCGAACACTAAACCAAGACACGACTATGGGGCTGTCTCATTGTCTTCAAGATAGTCTTCCTTAGCTGTTTTATCATCTTTATTGGAGACCAACAAGGATGTGTCATTATCCTGAACCTTATCTGCATTACTTCCTTTACCATTGCTCAATACGGCACTCTTCCCCAATATTCTATCAGCATTGTAAAAGAAGAAACAAGCAGACACATAACATGTTTAGCATGTACTAGTATATGAAACTCATTTCGGTGAACTAGTTCATTAGTAAGGAGGACAGGATTAAACTACCATGTCTTCTATTGCCAAGTACTAGTACATAATAAAAGTGTCAAACAAACATATATCTATGTCCTATGGTCACTACATTGTCTTGCCAAATAAAAATAGAGACATGGTTCAAATCATATCAGTTCAAGACAAAGCAGCAGTGAAAGAATACAAAGTATGGGAAATTACATGGCATAATAAGATTTGAGATGGGTACCACGGGTTTACATGTACAACAACACTATTGGCTCTATTGTGATGCTAGTAATGTGCATGATATGAGAAGTCAACTGTATACACAATTAAAATTGAAATCAACAGAGCTATTGATAAGAGCAAACTTGTTAAAGAAACATGCGTGAACATACCTGCTGTGCCATTGGAGTTTTGATTGGATCCTTCAATTTAAAAATAAGTTTGTATGAGTAAATACAGTGATACAAGAGCAAAGTAGTATGCACGATAGCAATCATAGTTAAAAAAAGGCGCGCCTAAGCGAGCGCTTAAGCGCGCCTAGGCTCTAGGCGTTGGCAGAACACATTGTGTATAACTATGCTTAATCTGTGCATAGCTGCGCATAAGCATGCATTTTGGTCAGTAAAGCGCAAGGAGGCGGAAAAACACACAATTAACACCTAGCGCTTTTTTGAACTATGATAGCAATGGAATCTTAAATTAGAACAGTTGTTCTTCAGGTTTAGGCACTTGTTCTACATGAACAGAGTACAGTAAGACGCAAGAATATAGTTCTTAAAAATAGAAAATGAGCTCATAGACCTTACCACATTCTCGGTTCGGGACTAGTACAGAACAAGGCGTTCCCAGTCATCGTTCAGTAAATGTGTCTCAGGAGAACGTAAGGGAATTTGATGTATTATAACCATCATGGAGGCAGGATGTATGGGACAAAGCAAAGTAATTGCCATGAATAACATTACTTACACATAACTCCTGGACAAACACCTGCAACTGTCATTTTCCTTCATCTTCAGTATAATATTTCAAGATGGGAAGATATGCACATACGATTTAACAACATCAAATGCGATAGATGCTAAACTACGACTAGCTGGTTGTGCTTCCTCCACAGGAATAGGCATACTAACTAGTGGAGTTGGGGTTCGCCGTGGTAGTACTGGCCCTTTGGGCATTGGAGCTGGCTTACTAACTACTCTTGTTTGGGAGCTCTGTGGTGGAGATGGTGCTGTGTCAACAGGAACTGGGTTACTATCTGCTGGGGTTGGGGTTAGATTGGGTGAAGCTGGTTCTCTGTCCATCGCAGTAGGGGTACAATCTGCGAGAGTTTAGGTTATGTGTGGTAGGGCTAGTTCTTGTGCATGTACAACTAGGGTGCTATCTCCACCAAGAGGTAGCACTGTTTTATTTGAAGACCGTGTTTTTAGTCCGCTAGATACTGGCATCACACGCTCCAATTCAAATGGCTGATAAACAGGAAACATAGTTGAATGTACAGACATTGTATGAGAGGCAGATGCAATATGTAGTGTGGAAAAAGAGGTCCTGAAATAGTTGACATGTATATTGTTTAACTAAAACGGATAGCATGACATAATTTCACATATATGATGTCTATCTAAACTGGATAGCATAGAATAACATAATTCAAAGATATGATGAATAACTAAACAAGATCGCATGACATAATTCACCTACATGTTACCTAAGTAATCAGGATCGCATCATTTAATTCACATATGTCATTTATATGCTAAACAGAGGGCATTCAATATGATGTCTAAACTAAGAACATGGTGTTGAATATTGTGTATATGATGTCTAAACTATGCAATGCAAGACACCCATATGCATGATATGAGCAGTATAACCATGCCAAGTTAGAGCATACACCTCGGTGGGGAATAGGACCGGTCATCTGTCTCTGAATCCATCTCTGAGGAGCTATCGGGACCCAACAAGAGATCTGCTTCGACAGCTAGCACTATCTGCTCTGAAGGCCTTGTTTTCACCCTGGATTTTTCCATCTCCCACCCAAATGGCTGATTCACAGAAAGAGTAGTTTAATGTACAAACATTGTCGACAAATGTAAATGTAATGAAGAAAAGGATGGGAAAGATATCATTCAAATATATGATGCCTGGTTAAACAGGATGGCATTGCACATTTCACATATATCATGGCTGGCTAGAAGACATGTGACTGCATAATTCCCATATATGATATAGAAACTAAACAGGTGGCATTACAGAACATGTCTAAACTAAGCAAATGACATATATGATGTCAAAAGTAGGCACTACAAGGCAGCATATGCATGATATGGCTAACATCATCATGCCAAGGTAGAGCAAACACCTTGGGGTAAATAGGAGTGGTCAGCGGCGTCTGAATCCGCCTCAGAACAGATATCTTCCTCTGGATTACAATCTGGAGAGGGGTGGGGAGGGTTTGCCATTAAACCCACCATGGAGCGATGTCTGCATGTTATTGTATTGCCGCGCAAAACTCTTCTCCTTTTCTCTACATGTTCAGCATGACTGTGTACAATATCTGACATGCATACGAAAAAAATGGTGAGATTATGTAAGGAGAGCATGCAGAAATTTAGAGTGATGGTAACAACTAGTGGATGTATCCAAAAATAATGATACCAGGCTGATGATTGCTTTCATTTAATAAAAAAAGATGATGATTGCTTTACTATTTGTTTCCCACCCAAGATGAAGAACATAGGCATACCCTAGGTGAACCACATATTAGACGGGCATACTATTTATTGTTGCCTCTATATGTGCCCCATAACTAATTTAGAACTCAAGCTTGAACATTAATTTGGATCTGACTTGGAGTCCAAGAGGTGAACAGGACGATAAAGTAGCAGGTAATTTTAAGCAATGCATAACATAAGCAGAAACAAAAGAGTGTGACCTCTCTTGTGGACCTGTGTACTCCTTAGGTTCATCTGCCGAGTTTATGATGGTGACGCCGTTGCGGTGGGTGCCGGCGGCAGGGAAGGAGATCTGAGGCGGCGAAAGATGGTCAGAAGTCGTGATGTCTGGTTTGGTGGATGCTTCTGTCGATGGAGCAGCTCAAGTGAGGAGGACAACATTGTGGCAGGAGCAGGACAAACCACACAAAGTTCCCTTCGACACCTACCTATAACTGAAGTAATTCTGCAAGGGCTCATTTGGCTTGCATGATTCTAAAAACGCGGGGATAGGAAAAAAACCAGAATAGGATAGGAATGCACATGGTAAACATAGCATTTGTAAACACAAGATTTCTGTCAACTTGGGTGTTTGGTTTACACGAATTTGAAGAGCAGAGGAATGCAAAGAAACATGGCCAAAATAAAGTGAAACCATATGAAAGCGTGTAGTTAGAATGTTATTCTGCCACTAATGCACTTGGTATTGTTTTCATGCATAGGATTTTGAAAAGTAGGTCCAGGTGGATATTTTGCTTCATTCCTTTCAACAAAATGCTTTTCCGTTGAACCAAAATAGCCCTAATGGATCGACATGAATGTATAGTAATAAGTGATGCAACACGTGTACAACCTCTTTGTCGTAGCCATGTCGACCTCAGCATCATTGGGTTGGTCACTGAAGCAGTTGAGGCAGAGGTGGCTGTCGGAGTGTGGAGGAAGATCTGAGGAATCTGTAGACGGCGTCCAGGGCACTGCTCTGTTGTGATGGATCGTTTTGTCATTGGAGCAGCTCTGGTGAGCCGTAAGACGTCAAGGATGAAGCAGCACAAGACAGACATCGTCAAACTCAAGTGGGATTCTAATAGAATCTCCAATAGATGATTTAAAATATATGTAAAATTTACATCACCGAAAACCACCTGACTACAACAGATGAGATAAAAACTGTTGACTCTGAACTTAACTGTTGAAACTGAAATTTACTGTGGAATATGAATGTTACTGTCAAAACTGAATGCAATGGTAGCAGAGAGGCACTTGACATGTAGTTTAGGGAGGGCCTGTAGTTCATCTTCAACCTGCACCCCCTGAGCCGCTAGCCACCACTGGCCCAAGCGCCGCCTCGCCGCCCCGAAACAACTCCCCACCACTGGTCCGCCACCGCCCCGGTCAGCCCTCTAGGCCCCCCGCCCCCACCCTGAACCCTAAGATAGATAGTGGGGTACCTGTCCGGCGAGCCACCGTCCCTGCTGCTGGTGGTTCTTCCTTAACTCCGGCGAGCCACCCCCCCCCACCCCCTAAAAATCGACTGACCCAAAAGTCGATTCAGTCAACTGAAGTGTAGCTAAATTGGAGCAGAGAAGCAGCATGAGCGAGGGGAGAGCAGCAGTAGCAGCGTGAGCGAGTGAGCGAGCGAGAGACGGAGCAGCAGTAGCTGGGTGAGCGAGCGATCGAGCAAGAGCCGGAGCAGCAGCAGCAGTGCGAGCGACCGAGCGAGAGCCGGAGCAGCAGCAGCAGATCTGGCTGGTATGGACGCCGCCGCTGAAGGGGCCTCGTACTGAGGGAGAGCCGCCATGGAGATGTCGTCGGTGTCGCCGGCTTCAAGGTAGCATTTCCATGGGGGTGCGGGATGGAGCACCATCGGTGCCGGGAGGTCGAGTTAAGGAGAAGGTGCGATGCGATGAGTGTACAACCTCTTTGGTGGCGCCGAGTAGGCATCGGCTTCGTCTGAGTAATCGGTGAGGATGCTGCGGTTCCGGTGGAGCAGGTTAAGGCGGCACTGCTGGGATGGAGCAGCTGTGATAGATGAGCCGATCGTCGGAGCAGCTCCTTGGAGGTGGAGGACGGGGATGCTGAACCGGCGGGACGACGAGATGGATGACGGATCCTCATCCGGGTAGGTGGACGAGGGACTTCGAGCTGTTGTGGTGGACGACGTCATCGGCGAAGAGGCTTCGGCTAGGCAGCGGTGAGGTTTTGGGCGGAGGATGGTGGGGTTTCGCGGCTGGAGCGGAGAGGTTATGGCGGCCTGGGATTTCGAATGGCGAAAAGGGGGCGATGAGAGGGGGTGAACCATGACTTAGGGACGCGCTTGTCGAAAATACAGGGTGTATTACAAAAGTACCCCCCACCAATTTGAACTAGCGGCCCTTTCGGCTCAGGGTTAGAAGGAGGATTTCACGTGTCGGGATTTGGCAGCTGGAGGGAGTTTTCTCGCGCGTTGTAATTTTGGGATAGCAAGGCGCGGGTTGTGAAGGCGCCCATTATGGGAGCACGATATCTGAATTTTCGGGATATAACAAGACACGGGTTGAATTTTAGGGACAAGCCTAACATGTAGTAATATTGAACTTGTACGTACCAAATCAATTCGCACTTCCCTCAACCAAAAAGAAAGCGAAAAAATAAAACTATTCACACCACACAAAGAGAGAGTCTTGCCCCATTTTACTATACAAATGCTATTCAAAGCTACTCCCTCCTTCCATCTATATAGGGCCTAATGCATTTTTCGATGCTAACTTTGACCAAATATTAGAGCAATAATATATGACATGCAACTTACACAAAGCACACCGTTAAATTCGTTTGTGAAAGGTTCTTTCAATGATATAATTTGCACATTGTGCATGTCATGTACTATTAATCTTGTCAATAGTCAAAGGCGGTCTTAAAAAATTCATTACGCCCTATATAGATGGAAGGAGGGAGTATGAATCCATGTTATGTCCAATTAATTTTTTCGCTTGCTGTATAATGCATGTAACCTACTCATACCAACATTTATTGCATTCCAAATGTCTATACTACTGCTGTAATTCGAACTGAATTTGAATTCATTTCTCTATTTCAATAAGAATCTACAATCATGATTGTTGCCAACTTTAACCATCATTCGTGTATTACCTTAATAACACACCACATGATTACTATGGAGATAGATATGAACTATGTGTACTAAAAATGAACTCGAATTCTATTTTTTCAATACACTTGATGTTGATTCCAAATAATAGTACATTTGATGTACTAACTATATATTCATAATCTAAACCATGTTCCATACGTACACCATGTTTATCACACAAAGTATAGTGCCCCGCCCCCTACATTATGACAAGTATTTAGACCTGAGTTGCAAAAGCCACACATTAGCCCAAATTATAATCAATGTTCTACTTTATGATATCTTCTTCAAGTATCTGTATCCACTTTTTTTATAATGAATTATGATCTTTGTTCGTCTTTTACACCTTCACGATCCTCTTCTATTTGTAGCTAGCTAGCCACTACTGGAATCAGAGGATTTGCCATCAGCCCCTTCTTTGTCGTCTGCTAGCTGACGGCAAAGGAGGTCTTTGCTGTCCGTTTCCAAAAAACAAACGGCAAAGAACTGGCTGATGGCAAAGATCATATTTGCCATCAGCCAGTTCTTTGCCGTCTGCTAGCGGACGGCAAAGAAGCTTTGTCGTCGGCTAGCGGACGGCAAAGAGGGAGGGGGCCCCACTGATGAGCTGCTTAAAAAAAACTTAACGGCCCTCCTCTTTGCTGTCTGCTAGCGAACAGCAAAGAGCAAAAAAGCGGACGGCAAAGGGGGGCAGACGTCAAAGATTTAACCTATCTAATGGCGGCCGCGCCCCACCCCGCCCCTTTCTCTCTGTTTCTCTCCCTCTTCACACGCTCGCCGCCGCC